>NC_134399.1:146418472-146685413 GCF_050003625.1 Haematobia irritans
CTTAGTCTACCGATGTTCTTTACCTTTAATAATGACTGTGTTGTGTTCACATTTTTGCTGTTCTTTTCGCTTCTGTTTTCAGGTTATTTTATTACCTTTTATGTCATCCGGCTATGTCAGAGACTGCGACGACGGTTTTTGTACTTTGATTAATTGAAAAAATATGTGTTAGTGTTTCTTTTTCTTGCTTCACTGCGATATGGTTTCATTTTGGCTCCACAAAAAAAAAAAAAAAAAAAAAACGGTGAACCAAAGAAAGAAATGCTTGGCTAGAGGATAACGCGAGAGACAAACGAAAAAATGCGCCAACACGAAAATTGAAGGATACTATAACGTCAACAAAACACTAGCAAAAACAACAGCAACAATGTAAAAAATACCAAGAACTTTGATAGAAATTTAGCATGTCATATGCAAAAGTTACAAAGCAAAAATCAGGCAACAACAATAAAAACAACATCGAAACTCAAAGTAGTCAATGTGCAGCACAAGTAGAAGAGCAACATTCAAGAAATAAAAAGAAACTAAAATGCTACTAGATTTAGCCAGATGGGTGCGAATCGTATGAATGTTTCGTTCAGAAATATTTCCTAAAGTTTTATTTTTTGGTGAGAAAAAAATTTGAATGACTTTAGGTTTGGTGGAGCCGATTTCTCTATACCCTCCACTAGGAAATTGAAATGTAGGTATGTGTCCATTCAGGGGCGAGGACCTCCTTCCTTTTTATACCCTCCACCAAAGGATAGAGGGTATATAAACTTTCTCAATTCTAAGAACAAAATAAAAAAATCGTAAAGGCAGGGAGGTTACAGCTGCATGGAATTTGGCGAATCCCACGAAGAAAAATGAGTGGAAGCCAGTGACAGCGAAAGAGTTTGACGCCTTTGTAGCTATTCTTTTGTATGCTGGACTCACAAGATTAAACCATGAACCAGCTATGGAATTATGGGACGCGACGAGTTGCCCAATATACAGAGCTGCGTTGTCGTACGATCGCTTCATGTGTATAAAGCAATTTATTCGATTCGACAATGGAAACAATCGACAAAAGCGACTCATCAACAACAAAACTGCGACTATTGACGACATTTGGGAAATGTTGCAATATAACTTGGCAGCAGCTTACACTCCTCATGAAGCACTAACAGTTGATGAGCAGTTGTTCCCTTACAGAGGCCGCACCCGCTTCACACAATATATTCCGTCAAAGCCAGCTAAGTATGGTTTGAAAGTATGGTGGTTATGCGACTCAGAGAGATCCTGTGAAGGGAATGATATATTCTGGAAAACTGCCAAACCAACAACGCGAGATAAGCCAAGGGCAGAACGTAGTGCTGGATCTTGTGGAAAAATATTTAAATGCTGGCCGTACTACACGGATGAAAAAGACTGTTTTTCATATGTTTGGCTATAAACATTATATGTTTGGAATACAAATTTTTAAACACAATATTTTTGAGTGCAAGCATATAATGTTCATAAACTAGCATAACATGTTTGGGACATATATGTTAATATGTTAGAACATATTATGTTTGGGACATAAAATGTTTGTAAATATAATATGCTTGGATGCAAACATATATTAATTTAGAAATAGCCTATAAACATATATGTGTTTAGTAGCTTGTAGCGCTATTTAACAGGGAGCGATTTTGAATTAAGTTGGTGGTTGTTGCTTGTTATTACAAAATTAACATTTTATTTTTCCTTGGGCAATTGATCAGCTACTTCTTTGATCCTTACAAACTGTGTGGTCCGCTGTTCGAATCCCCGTCCGGCAAAAGGTAAAATTAAAATAAAAAAAAATCATACAATTGAATAATTTCTTCTACAATGTTTGTATTACAGAAAAAGGTGCTAAGAACCAAAAAATCTCGTGGAAGTGAGAAAGATGTCGGGGAATATACAATTGGGCAGAAACAAAATTTTGAGCATTCAGGTCGAAAACCTATGTTGTTAGCACCTATATTACCTGTTTATTTTCATAATTCATTATGATTGTAAATATATAAATAAATAAATAAAATTTTGAGCACAATATTGTTTGGGAGAATTTTTTTTAAGCATATAATATTTTTGGGTGCAAAATGCTTCCACACATATTATATGGTCACATAATAACATATTGTTTTTTGGAAGACAACATTATTGAATTTGGATGCAAAAATACAAAATGTTTGGAACTTAGACTACCCAAACATATATTGTTTAGAACAATATGCTTTCAAACATATTATATATGGGTAGAGATCAAACATATAAATGTTTGGGCAATACCCAAAAATGTATATACTTGAAGCAAACTATGTTTGGGAGTATATGTTACAGAAGCGATTTTTTGTGAGGGTGTATATACGCGGATAATTTCTTTACCACTCTTGACTTGGCGCGTATTTTGTTGAGAAGGAAGACCGCATATGTTGGTACAGTGCGGTACAACAAAACATTCATTCCACAGGAGTTCAAGAAGAACTCGAAGCGCACCATCAATGGTAAATTATTTGGGTTCAACGAGGGGGATATATCGTTATGCTCATACGTGCCGAAAAAAATAAAGTGGTGAAAGTGCCCTCCACAGTGCACTACACCTGCGGAAGCCCTATGCCATATTAGATTACAACGCCAACAAATGCGGCGTTGATACCATGGATCAAATGCTAGGCACTTACAGCTGCAAAAGAGCAACACAACGATGGCCGTTGGCCATGTTTTATAATATGCTGGACGTCGCTGCATTGGCTGATTTTACGATTTACAACGAAATGAAGCCTATAAAAAGGAGTGACAGACGGCGGTAGTTCTTGTTACTGCTAACGAAACAATTGGCCACACCAAATATCGAAGAACATGCCCTGAACAACCATATAACCTCATATCCAAGGATACGCAATGCGATGGAAGCATTCGATGTCAGGATAAGAAAAACATTTTCAAAATTCAAGAATAGAATATATATTTATTTGTTTTTTATTTTTCTTTTCATTTCAGGTATTACCAAGACCGATGGAAGGCAATGTACCGTCGTTTGCGGCTAGGTCAAGTAGATCGTCATGTAGGCTTTGCCGTTCTGAGTACGGGCGGCAGCGGAAAACGCGGGCATACTGCTTTGGCTGCGGCAATGCTGTTTGCGGAGAACATAGCACACTTTTACATCGCTGCAACACTTGCGCACAGGGCAGGGGACAAGAAGTACACGCTCAACAACAATAACTTTTAAAGTTTTTTATAATAGACTTAAGACAATTCAAGAAAAAAAAAATTAAAAAATTGAAAATATTATTTTGGTATGTAGAATTTAATTATAAAAAAGAAACAAAAAATCAAAAAAAAAAATATATGATTTACAAAAAGGACCTTTTCACACGGCCGTGAAGTTCAGAACTGTCACTCATCAGAGGGTTAATTATATATGTATATATTCTGGGTCGTGGTGAAATTCTGAGTCGTCCGTCCCTTTGTTGAAATCACGCTAACCTCCGAACGAAACAAGCTATCGACTTGAAACTTGGCATAAGTAGTTGTCATTGATGTAGGTCGGATAATATTGCACATGAGTCATATCGGACCACTTTTACGTATAGCCATACCATATTCCATATTCTTGAGGAGCCTTTAAGAGAAGCAAATTTCATTCCATACGGTTGAAATTTGGTACATAGTTTTAAAGGGTGGTACGGTCAAAATTTGGTCAAGGGAAAACGCGTGTAAATCGGTGAAATCGTTTATTTAAAATATCAAATTAAATTTCTTTTTCAAGTTCAATAATATAAAATTCAGGAAGAATATTCAGTTAGGCTTTCGCTTTTCCAAATCCGAATTGCCGGGCCTCACGCTTGACATCTGCCATCAGATTTTGTACAGCCACCTTGTCCACCTTCTTCGCTGCAGAAAGCCAGTTTGCCTTGAACTGCTGCTCGTCCTTAGCAGTTTTTTGGTCTTCTTTAGGTTCCGCTTGACAATAGCCCAGTATTTCTCAATTGGGCGGAGCTCTGGCGTGTTGGGAGGGTTCTTGTCCTTGGGAACCACCTGCACGTTGTTGGCGGCGTACCACTCCATGGCCTTTTTACCGTAATGGAAAGATGCCAAATCCGGCCAAAACAGTACGGAACAACCGTGTTTCTTCAGGAAAGGCAGCAGACGTTTATTCAAACACTATTTCACGTAAATTTCTTGGTTGACAGTCCCGGAAGCTATGAAAATGCTGCTTTTCAAGCCACAGGTACAGATGGCTTGCCAAACCAGATATTTCTTTGCGAACTTTGATAGTTTTATGTGCTTGAAAATATCTGCTACCTTTCCCTTCCTTTTGCCGTATAAAACTCCTGTCCCGGAAGCTGCTTGTAGTCGGCTTTGACGTAGGTTTCGTCGTCCATTACCACGCAGTCAAACTTCGTCAGCATCGTCGTGTACAGCCTCAGGGATCGCGCTTTGGCCGTCGTATTTTGTTTATCATCGCGATTTGGAGTTACTACCTTCTTGTAAGTCGATAGTCCGGCTCGTTTTTTGGCTCGATGCACGGTTGTAGACGATACACCCAGCTTATTTGCGGCATCTCGGAGAGAGAGGTTAGGGTTTCGCTTAAAAATACCGGCAACTCTCTTTGTCGTCTCAGCGGCTTCCGGTTTTCGATTTCCCCCAGATCCAGACTTCCTGGCTGTCAACAAACGTTCCCCAAATACTTTAATTACATTTGTAATGGTTGATTTGGCAACTTTTAGCGATTTTGCCAGCTTTGCGTGCGAGTAGCTCGGATTTTCGCGATGCGCAAGCAAAATTTTCATACGCTGCTCTTCTTGCTTGGACGGCATTTTGACAACTGAAGATTGAATTCCAAAATCAAAATAGGAGCAACATTCTACACACACACCTTCACAATGAGGGATGCTCAGGTTTTTTAAATGCAAAATTGAAAGAAATACGTCAAGTTTATATTGACCAAATTTTGACCGTATCACCCTTTAGTATTTGGTCTCTAATAATTATGCAAAAATTGGTCCATATCGGTCTATAATTATATAGAGCCCCATATAAACCGACCTTCAGATTTGGCTTGAGAAGCCTCTAAATGAAGTAAATTTCATCCGATCCGGTTGAAATTTGGTACGTGGTGTAAGTATATAGTCTCTAATAACCATGCAATAATTGGTCCATATCGGTCCATAATTATATATAGCACCCATATGAACCGGTCCCCAGATTTAACCTCGGGTGCCTCTTGGAGGAGCAAAATTCATCCAATCCGGTTGAAATTTGGTACGTGGTATTAGTATATGATCTCTAACAACCATGCCTAAATGGGTTCATATCGGTCCATAATCATATATAGTCCCCATATAAACCGATCCCCAGATTTGGTTTCAGAACCTCTTGGAGTAGCAAATTTCATTCGATTCAGTTGAAATTGTGTATTTTTTGTAAGTATGTGGACACTAACCGATCTCCAAATCTTACCGCCGGAATTTACTCCGGAGGAGTAAATTTCATCCGATTCGGTTGAAATTCGATACATGATGTTAGCATATGCACTCTAACAACCATGGAACATTGATCCATATGGGTCCATAATTATATATAGCCCCCATATAAACCGATCGCCAGTTTTTACTTCCGGAGCTTCTTGGAGGAGTAAATTTTGTAATATATGCCCTCTAATAACCATGCCAAAATTGGTCCATATCACAAATTAATTACATATAGCGCCCATAAAAACTGATCCCCAGATTTGCCTTACGGGGCCTCTAGGAAGAGCAAATTACACCCGAACCTGTTGAAATTTGGTAAGAGATGTTAATATATGCTCTCTAAAAATCGTGTAAAAAAAACCATATCGGTCCACTTTTACGTATAGCCCCCATATAAACGGACCCCCAAATTTGGCTTGCGAGGCCTCTAAGAGAAGCAAATTTCATCCGATCCGGCTGAAATTTGGTACATGGTGTTAGTATTTGGTCTCTAACAACCATGCAAAAATTGGTCCACATCGGTCCATAATTATATATAGCCCCTATATAAACCGATCACCAGATTTGACCTCCGGAGCCTCTTGGAAGACCAAAATTCATCTGATTTTTTTGATATTTGGTACGTGGTGTTAATATATGGCCTCAAACACCCATGCAAAAATTGGTCGAAATCGGTTCATAATTATATAGAGCCCCCATATAAACCGAACCCCAGATTTGACCTCCGGAGCCCTTTGGAAGAGCAAAATTCATCTGATTCAGTTCAAATTTGGTACGTGGTGTTAGTATATGGTATCCAATAACCATACAGTAATTGGTTCATATCAGTTCATAATTATATATAACCCCCATATAAAGCGATCCCCAGATTTGACCTCCGGTGCCTTTTGGAGAAGCAAACTTCATCCGATCTAGTTGAAATTTGGTACGTGGTGGTAGTATATGATATTTAACAACCATGCCAAAAGTGGCCATATCAGTCCATAATTATATATAGCCCCCATATAAACCGATCCCGAGATATAGTTTTGGAGCCTCTTGGTACATTGTGCTAGTATATGACCGTTAACAACCATGCCTAACTAGGTCCATAACGGTCTATAGTTATATATAGCCCTCAGATAAATCGATCCCCAATCGCACAAAAATTGATGATTGTATATAGCCCCCATATAAGCGACACCCATATTTTAATGCTGGCTCCCTACGTACCGTGCAAAAGTCCATATCGATTCGAATTTATTTGTAGATTTAACTATACATTCATTTTTTGTCTAATATATACCACGTATGGACTTACTTACAATTTGGAAAACGATGTTAAGAAGTTTTAAGATACCAAAACCCAAGTAATTCAATTGTGGATGACAGTCTTTCGTAGAAGTTTCTACGCTATCCATGGTGGAGTGTACATAAGATTCGGCCTGGCCGAACTTACGGCCGTATATACTTGTTTTTTATAACACTTTTATTTTCTTGTTATTTAATTTTTACAATTTAAAAAAATTGTTGCTCTGACTGGTATGTTGGCTACATAACAGATTTCCCACATTATCTTTGAATACCCGATAAGGTGATACGATATTTGTATATCGCAGATAACTATGGACTAATTCTGTCTATTTTTCCAGAAAAACGTATGTATCTTCGATGTTTTAGTGTAACCTAGGGAGGGGAGTGAATGGATATTTGAACCATAGCCCGCTTGGATTTAGGCCTTCTCCGTTCTTGCTCAGCTAATAGTGGATACCAAAGTTTGAATAAACTAAATATATCCAATCTATAATGAAGTGTATCACAAACAAAACTAACGCGTCATTTGAAGTTCTTTCTCTTTGTTGATGGGGCGACATATGTGACACTTTTTTGTCGTAATACTGTCGTAGTCGTCGTTGCTAGTTGCTCCATTGCTGGCGTTGTTGCTAACATTTTTCTTTTTCATTTATGACGACACACTGGTCTCTTCAAATATACCTGGAGCTATGATTTGTTACGTTTCATCATCATCATCACCAGCACACCAGTAAGAAAGAAACAGCCCAAAGTGAGTGATAGTGAAACAAAAAGAACAACTGAAGAGAAAATGATGGCAACAAAGGTACGTTGAACTATGACAACGATATGTTGCCTTCGTTTCACAGTCAAATTAGAATGTTGTGACACGCACACAGACAGATCCTTTGTAATCTCATCATTAGTGCAGACACATGAATCTTTAGTGTTTGTTTTCAATTATTAAATTTAATTTTTGCGAATAGTTTTCTTCTACACCTAGAAGTTCGAAAAGAAAAAGATATTTATTTGAAACACTTAAATATACACGGATGAAAAAGACTGTTTTTCATATGTTTGGCTATAAACATTATATGTTTGGAACACAAATTTTTAAACACAATATTTTTGAGTGCAAGCATATAATGTTCATAAACTAGCATAACATGTTTGGGACATATATGTTAATATGTTAGAACATATTATGTTTGGGACATAAAATGTTTGTAAATATAATATGTTTGGATGCAAACATATATTAATTTTGAAATAGCCTATAAACATATATGTGTTTAGTAGCTTGGAGCGCTATTTAACAGGGAGCGATATTGAATTAAGTTGGTGGTTGTTGCTTGTTATTACAAAATTAATGGTGTTTTCTTTTCTGAAAAAAGTGCTTTGCCGTCATTTTGTCTGTACAGAATGCGCATTTTTAAAATGTTACCAGCAACCTAAAAAAATGCTATCATTTCAGCGGGCAGAAAAGAATTCAAAGAAGGATACAGGGCAATCGCAGCACTCTCGTTTGTTGGCAGTGCTGAAAATGCCCGTAATTTGCCTCTATGCGTGGCACTATTTTCACAACAGAATTCGAAGCCTTTTCGCACTTTTGCCTGTTTTTTTAGAAAAGAACCTAAAAAGTACATTTTCCGGCCAAAATGCAAAAAAAGTGCGCATTTTTCATAAGAAAAGAAAACGCCATAACATTTTATTTTTCCTTGGGCAATTGATCAGCTACTTCTTTGATCCTTACAAACTGTGTGGTCCGCTGTTCGAATCCCCGTCCGGCAAAAGGTAAAATTAAAATAAAAAAACAAATCATAAAATTGAATAATTTCTTCTACAATGTTTGTATTACAGAAAAAGGTGCTAAGTATTAAAAAATCTCGTGGAAGTGAGAAAGATGTCGGGGAATATACAATTGGGCAGAAACAAAATTTTGAGCATTCAGGTCGAAAACCTATGTTGTTAGCACCTATATTTATTTTCATAATTCATTATGATTGTAAATATATAAATAAATAAATAAAATTTTGAGCACAATATTGTTTGGGAGAATTTTTTTTAAGCATATAATATTTTTGGGTGCAAAATGCTTCCAAACATATTATATGGTCACATAATAACATATTGTTTTTTGGAAGACAACATTATTGAATTTGGATGCAAAAATACAAAATGTTTGGAACTTTGAATACCCAAACATATATTGTTTAGGCCAATATGCTTTCAAACATATTATATATTGGTAGAGATCAAACATATAAATGTTTGGGCAATACCCAAAAATGTATATGCTTGAAGCAAAATATGTTTGGGAGTATATGTTACAGAAGCGATTTTTTGTGAGCGTGTAGTTTTTTCTCCGGACTGCATTTCCGAAAAAGCGTTTTTATACCCTCCACCTAACTCCAACTTTGTCATTCCGTTTGTAACACATCGACATATTGCTCTAAGACCCCAAAAAGTATATATATATTCTGGGTCGTGGTGAAATTCTGAGTCGATTTAAGCATGTCCGTCTGTTGAAATCACGCTAACTTCCGAACGAAACAAGCTATCGACTTGAAACTTGGCACAAGAAGTTGTTATTGATGTAGGTCAGATGGTATTGCAAATGGGCCATATCAGTCTACTTTTACGTATAGCCCCCATATAAAGGGACCCTCAGATTTGGCTTGTGGAGCCTCTAACAGAAGCATATTTCATCCGATCCGGCTGAAATTTAGTACGTGGTGTTGGTATATGGTCTCTAACAACAACGCAAAAATTGGCCCATATCGGTCCATAATTATATATAGCCCCCATATAAACCGATCCCCAGATTTAACTTACGGAGCCTCAAAGAGGAGCAAATTTCATCCGATCTTGCTGAAATTTTGGTACATGGTGTTGGTATATGGTCTCTAACAATCATGTAAAAATTGGTCCACATCGGACCATAATTACCCAGCAAAAAAATTGGAAGTTGTTCCACAAACATTTCTTTGAAAGCCCATCCCAGAATCCCCCATCGAGATTTTTCAACTTCCGATGCAGTCCTTTTGGACAAGTCCACAAACATTTCTTCTAAAGCGCATCGTGGGATCTCCCAATGATTTTTTTCCACTTCCGATGCAGTCCTTTTGGACAAGTGCAAAAACATTTCTTCTAAAGGGCATCTTGGGATCCCCCAATGATTTTTTTCTACTACCGATGTAGTCCTTGTGGACAAGTATTAAAAAGAACTCAATCAGGCTATTTTAAGTGCAAATTTTGCACAATTAAATTTTACAAAAAAATAGCAAACTAATAAAAAAATAGAAAATTAATAAAAAAGTAAAAAACAAATAATAATAAAAAAATTAATTTCATCCCCGCTGGGATTTGAACCTGTGCCGTTTAACTTTTTCGCTTCCATGGATGTTCTTTTCAGAAGGTTTTGCAAATTACGGAAATTTTTAATTTTTTTGTTGATTTTTAATGAAAAAAAAATATATTAATGCGAAAATATATGCCGAAAATAAAAACTAACAAGTATATACAGCAGTAAGTTCGGCCGGGCCGAATCTTAAATACCCACCACCATGAATCAAATATTAGGGTTTCCTTTGAAATTTCAGGAGGGCTAGAGGACTTGAGGACACTTCCCGGAGATAAATTTAAAGATTTCACCTATGAAGACTATATCAGATTCTGGATTTATAAGAACCATTTTTGTTTGAGTTTTAGAGGAATCATTAACATCTCTTGTAAGTGTGCCAGAAAATTATAAAATAACGTCTTGATTTGAAATCTTAAATCTGTAGAAGAAAAATCTGGAAGTTTTACATTGAGTTTCAAGCAATTTTCATGATCAGTGTGCCTTCTACACCCTCAAAAAGTGAAGCCGGTCTATATGGAGGCATTGCCAAATGGACCGATAAAAACTTAATCCGATACACGTTTTTGTGAGCCTAAAATACCAGAATATTTACAATTTCAGGTAAATCAGATAAAAACTACGGTTTCTAGAAACCCAAGGAGTTAAATCGGGAAATCGTTCTTATGGGGGCTATACTAAAACACGAAAATACCTCTAGATTTCCAATTTCAGGCAAATAGGATAAAAACTTCGGATTCTAGAAGCCCAAGAAGTAAAATCGGGAGATCGGTCTATATGGGGGCTATACCAAAATATGGACCGATACTCACAATTTTTGGCACACGTATTTGTGGTCCTACAATACCTCTAGATTTCCAATTTCAGGTAAATTGAATAAAAACTGCGGTTTCTATAAGCCCAAGAAGTAAAATCGGGAGATCGGTCTATATGGGGGCAATACCAAAACATGGACCGATACTCACAATTTTTGGCACATGTATTTGTGGTCCTTCAATACCTCTAGATTTCCAATTTCAGGTAAATTGAATAAAAACTGCGGTTTCTATAAGCCCAAGAAGTAAAATCGGGAGATCGGTCTATATGGGGGCAATACCAAAACATGGACCGATACTCACCATTTGTGGCACACCTCTTTATGGTCATAAAATACCTCTAGATTTCAAATTTCAGACAAATTGGATAAAAAATTCGGATTCTAGCAGTCCAAGAAGTAAAATCGGGAAATCGGTCTATATGGGGGCTATACCAAAATATGGACCGATACTCACCATTGTCGACACACCTCTTTGTGGTCCTAAAATACCTCTAGATTTCCAATTTCAGACAAATTGGGTAAAAACTACGGTTTCTATAAGCCCAAGACCCCAAATCGGGAGGTCGTTTTATATGGGGACCATACCAAAACATGGACCTATACTCACAATTTTTGGCACACGTATTTGTGGTCCTACAATACCTCTAGATTTCCAATTTCAGGTAAATTGAATAAAAACTGCGGTTTCTATAAGCCCAAGAAGTAAAATCGGGAGATCGGTCTATATGGGGGCAATACCAAAACATGGACCGATACTCACAATTTTTGGCACATGTATTTGTGGTCCTTCAATACCTCTAGATTTCCAATTTCAGGTAAATTGAATAAAAACTGCGGTTTCTATAAGCCCAAGAAGTAAAATCGGGAGATCGGCCTATATGGGGGCAATACCAAAACATGGACCGATACTCACCATTTGTGGCACACCTCTTTATGGTCATAAAATACCTCTAGGTTTCCAATTTCAGGTAAATTGAATAAAAACTGCGGTTTCTAAAAGCCCAAGAAGTAAAATAGGGAGATCGGTCTATATGGGGGCTATACCAAAACATGGACCGATACTCACTATTTTTGGCACACCTCTTAATGGTCATAAAATACCTCTAGATTTCAAATTTCAGCCAAATCGGATAAAAACTACGATTTCTATAAGCCCAAGACCCCAAATCGGGAGGTCGGTTTATATGGGGACTATATCAAAACCTGGACCGATATAGCCCATCTTCGAACTTGACCTGCCTGCAGACAAAAGACGAGTTTGTGCAAAATTTCAGCACGATTGCTTCATTATTGAAGACTGTAGCGTGATTACAACAGACAGACAGACAGACAGACAGACAGACGGACAGACGGACATCGTTATATCGTCTTAGAATTTCTCCCTGATCAAGAATATATATACTTTATATAGTCGGAAATCGATATTTCGATGTGTTACAAACGGAATGACAAACTTATTATACCCCCGTCACCATTCTATGGTGGTGGGTATAAAAACAATGCATAACATACAAAAAATAATTTTTTAGAAAATTATTTGATAAAAAATTGCCGCTGGTGAGATTTGAACCTGCGTTTCTTATGTTTTCATTCATACTAATAAAGGACATCTCGAGAAGCAATTAGAAGGTTATTCCTTGGTGTCGTATTACGATCATATCACAAACATTTGAATTGACGTTTTGACGCTTTATGTTCAATGGCGTTTGTGGCTGAGTGTGCTATGGCGTTCTGTTATGGTGCCAGCAAACCCAGGTTCAACCCCTGGTCGGAGCGAAAAAGTTTTTCAAATTGTAAAAATTAGATAATAGGAAAATAATAGTGAAGTAAAATATGTGGATGAAAAAAAAAGTGAAATTGGTAGAAATTTTTTTTTCGCTTTTTAAATTTCTACATTCAAATTAACTTCCAGGGCACAACTTCTAAAGCAATGCAAAGGATCCAAAAAGGGAGTACTTCCGTCCTATGACAAGCCCATGTAAAATTCATTGGAGATGATCCAAGTTTCCACTACTTTCGGATCAGAGATTGGGGGAAACTACTTTTTTGGAAGCTCTTTTTTTGCTGGGTATATACAGCCCCCATATAAACCGATCCCCAGATTTGGCTTGCGGAGCCTCTAAGAGAAGCATATTTTATCCGATCCGGTTGAAATTTGGAACATGGTGTTAGTATATGGTATATATATATAGCCCCCATATAAACCGTTCTCCAGATTTGAGCTCCGGAGCCTCTTGGAGGAGCAAAATTTATCAGATCCGGTTCAAATGTGGAACGTGGTGTTAGTATATGGTCTCTAACATCCATGCAAAAATTGGTCCACATCGGTTCACAATTATATATAGCCCCCCTATAAACCGATTTGCCTTGAAGAGCCTCTAAGAGAAGCATATTTCATCCGATCCGGTTGAAATTTGGAACATGGTGTTCTAACAACCGTGCCAGAATTGGTCCAAATCGGTCCATAATTATGTATAGCCTCCATATAAACCGTTCTCCAGATTTGACCTTCGGAGCCTGTTGGAGGAGCAAAAGTATCCGATCCGGTTCAAATTTGGAACGTGGTGTTAGTATATGGCTGCTAACAACCATACCAAAATTGGTCCATATCGGTCTATAGTTATATATTGCCGGTCTCCAATCACACAAAAATTGGTCCATATCGGTGCATAATCAAGGTTGCCACTCGAGCCAAAAATAATCTACCAAAATTTTATTTCTATAGAAAATTTAGTTAAAATTTCATTTGTATAGAAAATTTTGTGAAAATTTTATTTCTATAGAAAACTTTGTTAAAATTTCTTGTAACGTATAGAAATATTTGTGAAATTTTTTTTCTATAGAAAATTTTGTCAAACTGAATTATAACGTATTTAATCGATATTTTTTGATTTGGTATATACCACGTATGGACTTACATACAATTTAGAGGACGGTGTTAGGAGCTTTTAAGATACCTTGCCATCGGCAAGCGTGACCGCAACTTAAGTAATACGATGGTGGATGGCAGTGTTTAGAAGAAGTTTCGCAATCCATGGTGGAGGGTACATAAGCTTCGGCCTGGCCGAACTTACGGCCGAATATACTTGTTTTAATTTCGCGGAATCTCGGGATCCCGCATATAGAAAAATTGTTATGGTAAAAGCCGGTACTTTGTTCAGGTTTCGCGGTACTAAAATAGTTCGTTTTGAAGAAGATAATTTAACTTAAGATTTAATAGGCCTATGTTGGTTTTCTTACATAATATTAATTAATTTTGAAAAAATATTCGCAAAAATAATATGATATTATTTC
This sequence comes from Haematobia irritans, assembly GCF_050003625.1. Classification (NCBI taxonomy): domain Eukaryota; kingdom Metazoa; phylum Arthropoda; class Insecta; order Diptera; family Muscidae; genus Haematobia; species Haematobia irritans. The sequence continues at coordinate 146,432,682 of NC_134399.1, forward strand.
AAGTGTGGATAACTCTAACGATAACCATTGTGGTTTTCTAGCCAAATATAACACTATCACGCTTGAATTTCATTACGAATAACTTTATTTTTGAATGCAATAGATCTAAATGATTCTGTATACTTGTTTCAATTAGAGGTGTGCACGTGACACGAAATTGTCGAATGAGCGTGAGTCCTACCAAAAAATATCGTGCGTGAGTGTGCGTGAGTATGATTTTTCAGTCGTGAGTGTGCGTGAGTGTGAGTAAACTATTACTCACGTGCACACCTCTAGTTTCAATCGATAGAAAGAGTTCGAAAAACTGACTACTAATAATATTGAATAGATTTAGAAAATTTCCCAATATAATTTCCAATTTTCTTGAAATTCCCCATTAAACGCCCAAGTCTCCAACTCAAAAATGTTGTTCATATTCAAGGAAAAAATTCCCAAATTGGAGAAAAATTACCAATAGTGGCAACAATAACGGTGCGTATAATTGATGTCCTGTGATATCACAAAATAATTATTTTTCATACGCCACCATGTAACATAAAGAAGAATTCATCCAAATCAATTGATCTATTATAATATCTGTGCTAAATACTTCAATACACCCTTGAATCATGAATATTACCCTTCATAATGCTAACAATACTACAACATTCCTACATTAGTCCACATACTATGACCTGAATGGATTTCACCTAGATTTGCAAACGATTATCGTTGGACGCCAACTTCAAAAAATGGCACCGCTACAAAATTGTATTCCACCAACATAACATAGTATATGAGACATAGTATTGGCTAAAATGCTCAAAGCAAACAACAAACGGATAAAATTCATACTCAAACAATGTGAAACATTTGACATGTATACCCGAGAGCAGATTCACTGGGTGCATTGTTTCAATGGCTTAAATGGGCTCAAACATAATGCAAAAAAAAAAAACGCCAATATCAAAGTGTGTTAGGGGAATTTTGCATAGAACCAATATTTTATAATTTTAAAACTGCCAACCAACAACAACAACAACTACATATTTGGGTAAGGGAGATGACTGAAATGATAGCAAAAACAAACGCACAGAAATCTCAAATGCGAAACATTGATGTCGTTGGTGTTTTTTCTCTCTTGTGATTGATGATAATGCAGATTTTTCAATAGAAAATTGACGTTGGCATTAGCATTTATGCTGTATTTATATGTGTGTGTGTGTGTGTGAATAAAACCTTGATCCATTTTCACAGTTCAACGGTCAAATACCTAATATGAATATTTCGGTATTATATGGTGATACAAAGCGTATCAACTATTTGGGGTTTGAAGCCAAACATTAATCAGAAATATATTTTTTCTTTTGGTAGAAAACAATTTTTTTTTTGGCTACAATTATTCGCATTAGCTTAAAGGTGAGATGGTTTGCATGGCCGATCACATAATCAAATATTTATGTGTAATTAAATTATAATTATATTAAATTTATATTTATTAAAAATATATGAGTAGAGGGCAGATTTTCCAATTATTCGATTAAATTTTTCATATCTGTTTTTCTTCCCAATCTTATCAATAATGACTAAAATTTAAACAGAAATGAATAATCGATAGTATTAATTAGTTCGAATCAGATTTTATTGAATAAATGATACGAGGGTTGCGTGTTATATTTGACAAAAAGCTTAGCAAAAATATAGAATGTTATTTGGGCATTTAGGGGACCTTGTGTTGCAATTTGCCAACTGCTAGCTCTACAGTAAAGCTTGCCACGTTTGAGTTGCGCTTTTTCATGTGTGTTGCAAAAAAACTAAAGCTGAAGCCTACACCTGCTTTTTATATCCTGTACCACTCTGTGGAGCAGTGTAGTACAAGCTAGTACATATACAATCAGAAGGAGACGAGATATGTACTTGGAGCCTTTGGCAATATTCCTCAGGTACGGCCCCCTGTCCGTGATGTCCGTCTGTCTGTGTAATCAAATTTAGCACTATCATACTACCAGTTGTACCCTTTGTAAAATATTTGAAACAAATCATGATTAAACTTTGGCTTCTGGGCACGGTTGCTACTCGTGCCAAAAATAATCTAGCAAAATTTGAAGAATATTTTACCAAAAAGTTATAAAATTAAACAAAATCTCGTGTTAAAGCTGTTGATCAAATTTGTGTGGTTAGTATGGAAAATGTTGTTTTATTGGAAAGAAATGTTCTATATTGAAGCCAAAGAAAATTTTTATAAAAATGTTATTTGTATAGAAAATGTTGTCAAAATTTTGTTTCTATAGAAAATGTTGTCAACATTTTAAAACACCTAACAACCAACAAAAAAATTTTCTTTTGTAGAAAATTTTGTCAAAAGTGTGTTTGTACAGCAAATTTTATTTCAATAGAAAAATTTTTAATTCTATAATTTTTTATACCCTCCACCATAGGATGGGGTATATTAACTTTGTCATTCCGTTTGTAACACATCGAAATATTGCTCTAAGACCCCATAAAGTATATATATTTTCGGGGTCGAGGTGAAATTCTGAGTCAATCTGAGCATGTCCGTCCGTCCGTCCGTCCGTCCGTCCGTATGTTGAAATCACGCTAACTTCCGAACGAAACAAGCTACTGACTTGAAACTTGGCACAAGTAGTTGTTATTGATGTAGGTTGGATGGTATTGCACATGGGCCATATCGGTTCACTTTTACGTATAGCCCCCATATAAACGGACCCCCAAATTTGGCTTGCGATTGCTCTAAGAGAAGCAAATTTCATCCGATCCGGCTGAAATTTGGTACTTGGTGTTAGTATATGGTCTCTAACAACCATGCAAAAATTGGTCCACATCGGTCCATAATTGTATAAAGACCCAATATAAACCGATCCCCCTATTTGGCTTGCGGAGCCTCTAAGAGAAGCAGGTGTTAGGTATTAGTATATGGTCTCTAATGACCATGCAAAAATTGGTCCACATCGGTCAATTATTAATATATAGCCCCCATATAAACCGATCACCAGATTTGACCTCCGGAGCCTCTTGGAAGACCAAAATTCATCTGATGCAGTTGAAATTTGGTACGTGGTGTTAATATATGGCCTCAAACACCCATGCAAAAATGGGTCGAAATCGGTCAATAATTATATATAGGCCCCATATAAACCGATCCCCAGATTTGATCTCCGGAGCCTCTTGAAGGAGCAAAATTCATCTGATCCGGTTGAAATTTACAACGTGATGTTAGTATAAGGCCGCTAATAACCATGCCAAAATTGGTCCATATCGGTCTATAGATATATATAGCCGATCCCAAATCACACAAAAATTGGTTCATATTGGTTCATAATAATGGTTGCCACACGAGCCAAAAATAATCTACCAAAATTTTATTTTTATAGAAAACATTGTCAAAATGTTATTTCTATAGAAAAATTTGTCAAAATTTTATTTCAATAGAAAATTTTGTTAAAATTTTATTTCTTTAGAAAATTTTATTTCTATAGAAAATTTTGTCTAAATTTTGTTTCTATTCAAAATTTTGTCAAAATTTTATTTCTATCGAAAATTTTGTCAAAATTTTATTTCTATAGAAATTTTTGTCAAAATTTTATTTCTATAGAAAATTTTGTTAAAATTTTATTTCTATAGAAAATTTTTTCCAAATTTTATTTCTATAGAAAATTTTTTCCAAATTTTACTTCTATAGAAAATGTTGTCAAAATTTTATTTTGTCAAAATTTTATTTCTATAGAAACTTTAATTATATACGTATTTAATCGGCCTTTTTAGTTTAGTATATACCACGTATGGACTATGTGGTATATATTACGGTGTTAGGAAGTATTAAGATACCTTGCCATCGGCAAGTGTTACCGCAACCTAAGTAATTCGATTGTGGATGACAGTTTTCAGTAGAAGTTTCTACGCAATCCATGGTGGAGGGTACATAAGCTTCGGCCTGGCCGAACTTACGGCCGTACATACTTGTTTTTAATTTTATTTCTTGTTTGAAAATTTTTGCAAAATGTTTTTACTATAGAACATTTTATGCAAATTCTATTTCTAAACACACTAGAAGCATTTTTTCTTCAATCACGAAATCAATCGATCCAATTAATTTTTAATTGAAATGTCTTCAATCACAGAAATGATAATATCAATCACCAAAGTCAATTAAAATATTAGTTGTTTCAATTAAAAAATTAATTTATACAATTAATTTTTGTTATTGACTTTTGTTTCAATTAAAATTTTAATTGAACATATTTATTATTTTTCTGTGCAGAAAATTTTGTCATAATTTTATTTCCACAGAAAGTGTTGTCAATTTTTTTTTCTATTGAACATTAAAGTACATCTTAATTAGAGAGGAATATTTTGCAAAATCTGCCAAAACATCAAGAATTATACCAACATAACATAACACTTTATTGAATAGAAAAGAAATACATTTCAACTTATGAACTACAAAATTTCACTGATTTGGCTCAGCCTTATATCTAGAGTGTATATTTTGTAAGAGAAAAAATTAATGCAAAAATGGTTGATTTATATAAGGGAAACTATTAACAAAAACCAATCTACCAAACAGTAAAAAATTTACCATTTTTGGTAGAATTCCACCAACTTTGTCAATCGTGCTTCTGGGGTCATATATATGCATATCCGCCAAATTATATATATAGTAACTACATCTAAATCTGAGCAGATTATTTTGCCCAAAATAAATAGGATTCTCTTCTGACCCAAAAGACATACTCGAATTCAATTAAAATTTTAATTAGAAAAATTTTAGTGATATTTTCTGAGTGCCCCACATATTAGTTCAGATTTAGATGTAGCTCCCATGTACCAGATATACTTGTATAAAAGGAGTGTCACGGTAAAAGTGTCTCGATAGAGAACATTTGTTGTGAATGAGTCCTTATTTTTATACCATCCACCATAGAATGGTGATGGGGGTATAAAAAGTTTGTCATTCCATTTGTAACACGTCGAAATATCGATTTCCGACTATATAAAGTATATATATTCTTGATCAGGGAGAAATTCTAAGACGATATAAGCATGTCCCTCTGTCCGTCTGTCTGTCTGTTGTAATCACGCTACAGTCTTCAATAAAGGAGATATCGTCCTGAAATTTGTCAGAGAATCGTCTTTCGTCAGGTTTTGATAAAGCTCCCATCCAGGTCCAGATTTTGATATAGCTCCTATATAAACCGATCCCCAGGTTTGGGGTCTTGTACTTATAGAAACCGTAGTTTTTATCCAATTTGCCTGAAATTGGAACTCTAGAGGTATTCTAGGACCATGTTTTGATATAGCCCCCATATAGACCGATCTCACGACTTTACTTATTGGGTTTCTAGAATCCGTAGTTTCTATCCAATTTGCCTGAAATTCGAAATATAGAGGTATTCTAGGACCATAAAGAGATGTGACGAAAATGGTGAGTATCGGTGCCTATTTTTATATAGACCGATCTCCCGATTATACTTCTTGGGCTCCTACAATCCGTAGTTTCTATCCAATTTGCTTGAAATTTAAAATCTAGAGGAATTCTAGGGCCACAGTTTTTGATATTACTCCCTTATACTTGTAAACCAGCCCTCCGATTTGGGGTCTAGATTTTTAAACTACAATTAGATGTGCTAAATACAGTGTGTATCCCTCCATGTTTTTGGCGTAGCGCCCATTAGACCGATCTTCAGATTTAACTCCTAGGGTGTCTAGAATTTGTAGTTTTTATCCGGTTTGCCCCAAATTGAAAATATAACAAGTTGGCTGATAAGTCCCCGGTCTAACAAAGAAAAACTGATTTGTTTGTCAAAATTCGTTTTTATTATTCAACATAGTTCCCTTCAAGAGCGAAACAATGATTATAATGGCCTTCCACTTTTTTGATACCATTTTGGTAGTACTCCTTCGGTTTTGCCTCAAAATAGGCTTCAGTTTCGGCGATCACCTTTTCATTGCAGCCAAATTTTTCCCTGCGAGCATCCTTTTGAGGTCTGAGAACAAGAAAAAGTCGATAGGGGCCAGATCTGGAGAATGCGGTGGGTTGGGAAGCAATTCGAAGCCCAATTCATGAATTTTTGCCATCGTTCTCAATGACTTGTGGCACGGTGCGTTGTCTTGGTGGAACAACACTTTTTTCTTCTTAATATGGGGCCGTTTTGCCGCGATTTCGACCTTCAAACGCTCCAATAACGCCATATAATAGTAACTGTTGATGGTTTTTCTCTTCTCAAGATAAACGATAAAAATTATTCCATACGCGCGGCACCCATTTTGCACAGAGCTTCCGCATATCCAAATATTAATGAATGATATGACAAACACATTCCTTTGATATCTTTATATACTATATAAAAATAATATGCATTTAATACTAGCGACGCCATCTATGTGTCAGACCGGGGACTTATCAGCCAACCTGTTACTGGCATTTTAGACCCACAAAAAAGTGTATATGATTTAGTTTTTATCGGTCCATTTGGTAAGGCTTCCATATAGACCGATTTTAGATCTTGAAGGTACAGAAGGTGCACTGATCATGGAAATAGCTTGAAACTGAAAGTAAAATTTTCAGATTTTACTTCTAATAAGCACTTAAATAAATGGGGTAAAACTCTACAGATTTTAGATTTCAAATCAAGGCGTTATTTCATTATTTACTTGCACACTTACAAGAGATGTTTATGATTCCTCTAAAACTTAAACAAAAAATGGTTCTTATAAATCCAAAATTTCATTTAATCTTCCTAGGTAGAATCTTTACATTTATATTCGGAAAGCGTACTGGTTGAACTGATCCGCTTGGGAAAATATCTGTCATCAAACCCCCCCTGAAATTTTCAAAGGAAACTATTATATTTGATTCATGGTGGTGGGTATTTAAGATTCGGCCCGGCCGAACTTACTGCTGTATATGCTTGTTTTTTGTTTGTTTGCTATGACATCTTTGAAAAATATTTAATATACATCAAGTTATTGAACAGACAATATCATATTTTTTCATCGTGTTAAAAATTTCGAATTGTGTACCAGAAAGTGGTGATTTGCGGAAAGTACGAGTATTAATTTTTTGTTGTCATTTGATGAAAAGTTCTGCAGAGTCGCATCGATCAGAACCAACATGCAAAATATGGTTTCAAAGGTTCAGAAATAATGATATTGATGTGAGAAATGAAGAACGTGGAAGACCACCAAAAAAAGTTTGAAGACGCCGTAGTGGATGGTTATGACCCCAAAAACCCCAATGTGCACTTAACATATATGTGAGATTTATTCTTGTAAAATCGCCAACGCTACACAAATGCCTCAAGTTTGCATTTACTTCAAACGAATATGTAGTGCACTACAAATCATAAATTCATTTTTGTGAAACTATATAAAAATAGCTTCAGATTTAAATATAACCATATTTTTTACCATTGTGCTTCGCTTGATGGTCGATTTAACCTTATGCGTCTATGATTCATTTATATTTTGATTTAACTTCCATCCTCATCAAATAATTGACACAATTTTATTCAGATTTATGGTTTTGTTAGGCAAAAATTTTCTCTACGATTTTGTAAAAACTATAGAAATATACAAATTTTGGGTCAGATTTTAACATGTGGAAATATTATATGTAGCTATTATATGTAGCTCCCAAAAATTTGAAGGTCTTGAGATGTTATCGAAAATGTTCGTCTACAAAATGGTGGAATGCAGAATATAGTCAGACTTTATACTTTTTTAGTGGGTTTTCGTGCCGGTCCTAAGACTTTATTATTCATTGTGTACACACAGAAAACAGATTGGTTGGAAATCTGTTGTACTAACGAAAATTCTACATTCAGAGTTATAAATCAGTTCTACCAATCTATTTACTTGGATCCCAAGCATTTTTTTGTCCTTAATACCATTTGGCTATAATTTCAATAGATTCTCGATTGTAATTGAAAATAAATGATTGTAGCAACTATATGTCTCTCTTTTGAAAAATTTTATTTGAATTCGATTGATATGACCTACCTTAAATAAATTTCGTAACTCTCATTTAGTAGTCCTCAGTGATATATGGTAGTCTCAGCCGAATGCCTTTTTAATGCATTTCTCAAATGTCATTTCTATTTGAACAAATTATTTATTATTCAAATAAGACATTTTTATTTGTTTCAAATTAAAACTAAAAACAGCGGAATTTCATGCTACATGTTGACTTCAAAACGAAAAGCATATACATAGTACGTAGGATGACGATATGAACTGTGGATTTTAACTGCTCATGGCACCTCCCGTTTTGTATCAGGTAATCGAAGATATGATACATTTGTGGATATGTCCTGGAATTAGTTTTATTAACTCCAACATGGATACACGTACCCCAGAACTTTCTAATTTTATTTGTTAATATCCATATAATAGTGGCCTATTTTTAAGGTATGTAACATTATGTACTCTGGAGACAACTTTGGGCAGAGCAATCAACTCGGAGTAACCAGTAATTTGGTTCTGGTGTGTAAGAAGCTACATTTCAGAGACGAAAGCAGTTGGATGTGGAAAATCTTACTAAATTAGACTGTTAAATTTTTTTTTTCTCTAAGAATCTGGTTGTGGATACATTTTGATGCAATAAATAGAGATTCTAGACAAAAATTTTTATCAACTAATTACATACATTTAGCGTATTTAGAATTATTTGTACCACTATACCTATATGTAAATAAAATAAAATATAATATTTAACGGCGAAGTAATTGATTTTTAAATATATTTTTAATTCGGTCATGAGTATTATTTATGTTGGGCAACACAACAGAATGATGAAGGTAGTCATAACCAAAACCATATGTGGTATTAGTTGTGTCGACCGAATCATTCGGGTGACACAACTGCCAACTGATAGTAGCTGCAACTGCCAAAAGTAGGTTGGCAATAAATTCGGTTGTCACAACCAATCTGTATTCTCTGTGTAGGGTGCCTAAAATTCGGCCCGGTTTAACTTTCGACCACATATGCTAATATAAATATCTTTAAATATAATTAGCTTCACGTAGTCGAATTGAATTGAATTTTCGCTTTAGTGGCTTTCAAATCCAACGTTTGTTCATGATGACGATTTATTTTTATTTCTTCAAAATCTCTTATTTATTCAAATGTTAGCATGTATAGCTTCATCGACATATGTTTAGCCGTTTGGAATAAATTAGTTGGCCCACATACTCTTGGCCGTAGTGTATTGTAGATTTCTTCCGCCTTGGGAGATTTTGCTACCCTCTAAAAATGTCACTCGATATTGTATCACACAAACACTTGACTGCGACAATAGCCCCTTAGAACCCTCTACGCAACCCACATAAAAAAATCACTTTAAATTTATGCTTGCATACTCAATGCAATTTGTTAATGTAAATTATTTCACCGCCCAATCTTCGAGTGGTAAGGCATGCAAATATACACAGACCAAAAAAAAGTTTCTAGTTGTAGTCAACATTTTAAAAAAAGTATAGGAGATTAAAGGATTTGATATATGAATTTGAAACGTTCGAAAATCGATATTATTTATATTCTACACCATGCAAAAATTCTTGGGTTTGAAGAAAACAATCAACATTTTGCAATGAACGCTTAAAATGTGCAGAGAAAATGTTCTATAGTAAAATAAAAAATATTTACGTCCCAGCAAAAAAATTTGGAAATTCTTCCAAAGGCACAACTTTAAAAGCACTTCCATAAGATGCACTGATGCAATGATGTTCTTTATTTTCAATACCCAGGAAGTTTTTTTAATTAAATTTTTTATAACTTGGTTTTTTCATACTTTTAATGGATAATTTAAACTTTTTATACCCACCACCATAGAATGGTGACGGGGGTATAATAAGTTTTTCATTCCGTCTGTCCGTCTGTCTGTCTGTCTGTTGTAATCACGCTACAGTCTTCAATAATGAAGCAATCGTGCTGAAATTTTGCACAAGCTCGTCTTTTGTCTGCAGGCAGGTCAAGTTCGAAGATGGGCTATATCGGTCCAGGTTTTCATATAGTCCCCATATAAACCGACCTCCCGATTTGGGGTCTTGGGCTTATAGAAATCGAAGTTTTTATCCAATTTGCCTGAAATTTGAAATCTAGAAGTATTTTATGCCCATAAAGAAGTGTGCCAAAAATGGTGAGTATCGGTCCATGGTTTGGTATAGCCCCCATATAGACCGATATCCCGATTTACTTCTTGGGTTTCTAGAAACCGTAGTTTTTATCTGATTTGCCTGAAATTGTAAATATTCTAGTATTTTTGGGCTCACAAAAACGTGTATCGGATTAAGTTTTTATCGGTCCATTTGGTAATGCCTCCATATAGACCGACTTCACTTCTTGGGGGTGTAGAAGGCGCACTGATCATGAAAATTACTTGAAACTCAATGTAAAATTTCCAGATTTTACTTCTACAGATTTAAGATTTCAAATCAAGACGTTATTTTATAATTTTCTTGCACACATACAAGAGATGTTAATGATTCCTCTAAAACTCAAACAAAAATGATTCTTATAAATCCAGAATATGATATAGTCCTCGTAGGTGAAATCTTTAAATTTATTTTCGGGAAGTGTCCTCAAGTACTCAAGCCCTCCTGAAATTTCGAAGGAAACCCTAATATTTGGTTCATGGTGGTGGGTATTTAAGATTCGGCCCGGCCGAACTTAGTGCTGTATAAATATACTAGTTTTATTTCAAATAGGTTAAAAAACAGAGTAAGAATTCATAAAATGGTACAAATCATTTAAATATTGTCGACTGTTAATCCAATCTGAAAAAATTGTGATTTTTTGAAAATATTTGAGGTCAAACGTTTCCGACAAGCGTCAGAATCGATTAAAAATTATAAAAAATTATTTATTTGACAAAATATCACAGAATTTTTTAATTTACTTTCAAAATATTGAATTCGGATCAGTGTAACGGCTGTTGAAATGGAGGACTTCCGTCCTATGACAAGCCCAAATTAAATTCATCGCTTCTGCGTATATTTTGTACTACTTCCGGATCCAAAAAGAACATTTTCATTGCTTTCTTGGGGACGCTTTTTTTGCCGAGGTGATATTAAAGATTATGCAATCTAATTTTTAAGTCGAGTAATTTACACAATATTCAGGACAAAGTGCTTTAAAATAATGAAATTTCAATTCAAAGAAAGGTTCTAATCTTTGTTTCGAAAATGCGTATTATTAAATGTAGGACACAAATTTTGAAAATTTGCGTACTCCGTACAAGTCGTATATGGAGGTAGCCTGTATAAACCTTTTTATACCCTCCACCATAGATTGAGGTTTATTAACCTTGTCATTCTGTTTGTAACACATCGAAATATTGCTCTAAGACCCCATAAAGTTTATATATATTCTGGGTCGTGGTGAAATTCCGAGTCGATCTAAGCATGTCCGTCCGCCTATGCTTAGATGTAGGTCGGATGGTATTGCAAATGGGCCATATCGGTCCGCTTTTACGTATAGCCCCCAAATAAACGGACCCCCAGATTTTACTTGCGAAGCCTCTAAGAGAAGCAAATTTCATCCGAAATTTGTAACATAGTGTTACCATGCAAAAATTGGTCCATATCAGTCCATAATTATATATAGCCCCCATATAAACCGATCCCCAGATTTGACTTCCGGAGCCTCTTGGAGGAGCAACTTTCATCCCATCCGGTTGAAATTTGGTACAAGGTGTTAGTATATGGTCTCTAACAAGCATGCAAAAATTGGTCCATATCGGCCCATAATTATATGTAGCCCCGATATAAACCGATCTCTGGATTTGGCTTGCGGAGCCTCTAAGAGAAACAAATTTCATCCGACCCGGCTGAAATTTGGAACATAGTGTTAGTATATAGTCCCTAACAACCATGGTCCACATCGGTCGATAATTATATATAGCCCCCATATAAACTGATCCCGAGATTTGGCTTGCGGAGCCTCTAAGAGAAGCAAATTTCATCCGATCCAGCTAAAATTGGGTACATGGTGTTAGTATATGGTCTCTAACTAACATGCATTAATTGGTCTACATCGGTCTGCCTTTTTGAGAAGCAAAATTCATCCGAACTGATTGAAATTTAGTACGTGGTGTTAGTATATGGTATCTAACAACTATGCATGAATTGGTCCATATCCGTCCATAATTATATAAAGCCCACGGTGCTTTTGGGGAAGCAAAATTCATCCGATCTGGTAGAAATTTGGTACGTGGTGTTAGTATATGATATTTAACAACTATGTCAAAAGTGGTCCATATCGGTCCATAATCATTTATAGCCCCCATATAAACCGATCCCGAGATTTGGTTTTGCAACCTCTTGGAAGAGCAAATTTCATTCAAGTCATGTAACGATCCCCCTTCTTGGTCTGATCTCCTCTGACTTCGGCTACCAAATGGCCCCGGCTATGCTCAGTCTTGGGGCGGTTCTTAGTCAGAGAAGATAGTTTTGGATACATTATCATAAACTAAAAGTGTACAATAGGTAGCCTGTTAATATAGTGTTCGTGTAGATAAATTAATAGAATGACAGTACTATTTTGGTATTAAATCCACTTTGCCCAGGGTGTTATATGGCATACATCTTACCTCTGATTAGGCTAACATTTCCTTTCGCGAATCTTAAACAAAATTTAGAATTTCATATTCAGTTTCATTTAATACTATGGAAGTAAGTGTCGTAGATTAAACATATGAACATATAACAAATGAGAGGTCTTATAGCTGATTGAGTATAATGGCATATAAAATGATAAATTTATGTATGGATATATATAAAATATTAGTAAACTATATGTTTTGTTTAAAAGGTATAATAATATGTATAACAACGAAATAGCGAGCTAATTCCATATGTATGAGAATGTCAAATACGGTTGACATACCATTTAGAATCCATCGCAGTCCTCAGGCCTGATGAAGGAGGATAGTGAAGTCGGGGCTTTATAATTTTAGGATCGAATTAACTCGCTCGAAGTGTACGTTCAGTGGAGGTAAATTAGTTGTGAACAATAAAATGTATTAAATTAAGATAAAGCTCTATTATATTAACCCTTTCGACCCTAAAGTTGCCTGTGGGCAACTTTTTGTGTTTTGAGACTCACTGTCAGCGTTGTTTTAGTTTTTGTTCATAAAACTGTAACAGTATCGAAAGCTACAAGTTGAATGAAAAATCAGCTAATTTGGTTGTCAATTAGCAAAAAAAAAAATTCATTAATACGCACGTACCTCAAGAAAAAAATATTTGCGAATTTAAAAAGAGGTTTTTATTCATGTGACTTTTTTCAAAAATTACAACTAAAATGTTGAAAGTTTTTATTAAATCTATTGTAGTACATGTCAAAAAAACTATTTCTGGAAGTCAAATCTTAGAATTGCAAAAAAACAACAGATGAGAAATTTTTAAAATTGAAAAGTTGCCTGTGGGCAACTTTGGGCAATTGTGGTAGTAAAATTACATATTTTTGAACATAAGGCCTGGAGAAAAAAGGTTTGAAAAACAATGATTTTGAAAAAATTTTGAACTTCAATTGGGATGTCCCAGTGACGAGAAATGCGGCGATGATGTGAAAACCATATATGCAGTACAATGGGGAATTTGGAAGGAATCGTAAAAAGGGAGGAAGCCACTTCTTGGCAACATACTAGTGGATTAGCACGAATATTGACGCTTTATAATACTTTGGTTTTTTACACAGCCAGTTAAATTGACATGGGTTAAATACAAAACATTTTCGTGAGTCACGCGTGATTCACGCGAAGCCGTGAATGAAATTTAAACGAAATCTCGTGAATATGCGTGAACGGGATTAAAGAAAAGTGTGTGGCGCGTGAGTAAAAATCAAATTGTGTTCGTGATTGTGAGTGAGTAAACTTTCTCCGAAATCACGCTCCCGATAAAAATTTACTTTCACGATACAACCCACCCTCACGATCCAACTCACGCTCAAGATAAAATTCACGTTAACGATAAAATTCATGTTCACGATAAAATTCACACTCACGGTAAAACAGACACAAAAAGTCACAATCACGAACAAATTCACGTTCACGATTAAATTCAAGCTCACCGATTTTAATCACCCTTACTTATTTAATCACGCTTAAGATTTCAATAGCGTGAATCACGAGAAATTTCATTAATTACCGGAATTTTATTGAGCCACGAAAATTGTCGTGTTCCAAAAATATTCGTGACTCACGAGATTTGTCGTGAATTACGAAAATTGTCGTGAATCGTGCGAATGCGTGAGACATAAACGTTGTTCATGTGTGATCGTGCGCGAGTATGACTTTTCATTTCGTGAATTCATTTCGTGACCGTGAATTCCTACCCACATGGCGTACGTGAGTACAAATATTTCTTCGTGAATGTGTTTGAGCGTGATTGAAATTCCACTCACGCGCGCATCTAAGTATATATTTACTGTAAAATAACAAAAAACTTAACAAAAATCCAATAAAACGTAATACGTCTATCATTACAAAACAAACTATTTTGTAGTCACAATTGCCCAAAGTTGCCCACAGGCAACATTCTCTAAACGAATGGGCGTGGCGACCCGAAATTTTGGCTAGACGCTTCTTAAATGACTTCAACATGATTAAAAGTAAAAAAAATTTTTTAGCGATACCTATAAAAATTCGGGGTGGAAAGGGTTAATCTTGCATAGACAGGGGATGGTTCCAGATACAATTATCAATCATGCATTTACAGCGATATAGTTCCCTAGATAATTCAAAGACACTTTTATTTGTCGGAAGATTAAATATTGTTGATTTGGTATTTACGAGGACGATATGTAGTATGAACCAAATGATCTTTGATCTACCTTTTCCAGGTTTGTTATTGGGATTCTTGAAATTCACCCACGTAACGGCAATTTACAATTTGTCTAAATTGTTGTCCTCTACGGCTAAGGGCTGCTTGACTATCCGTAAAATTAAGATTTGTTCCTGCCGCAGGCCCAACTGGTCGATATTCGTATGTATATATTTTTGGAGTTCTATATTTTTTTATGCGTTTTTGGTATTTTTCCAATTAATTTTCAATTAAAATTTTTTTTTGATTTTTGTTTTCGACATAAAAATTTTATGACTCCTTTCTCTCCCTCTTTTTTTCAATCTCCTCCATTTTTTTCTTTTGACACATTTAAAATTTTTTCAAAAAATTTCTATTTCATTTCAACAGCTCCTATAATTTGTAATTTTTTTCAAGTAGAACTTTTCGTCGCCACAATCCTTCTTACAGTCAGTTGAAATTCGGTACATTGTGCTAGTATATGGCCGTTAACAACCATGCCTTACTAGGTCCATATCTCGGTCTATAGTTAATGTAGCCCTCAGATAAAATATAGCCCTCACAAAAATTGGTCCATATCAAGTTCATAATTGTATATAGCCCCCATATAAGCGGACCCCATATTTCAATTCTGGCTCTCTACGTACCGTGCAAAAGTCCATATCGTCCATACACCTCTTTGTCTAATATATACCACGTATGGACTAACTCAAAATTTAGAAAACGATGTTAAGAACGAGGCTCCGGAGATAAAATCTGGGGATCGGCTTACATGGGGACTACATATAATTACGGACCGATATGCACTAATTTTAGCATGAATGTTAAAGACCATATACTTACAACACGTACCAAATTTCATCCGGATCGGATGAAATTTGCTCCTCCAACAGGATCCGCAAGCATAATCTGGGGATCGATTTGTATGGGTCTTTATATTGTATGGGTATTTGAGGTCATATTCTAACACCACGTACCAAATTCTAACCGGATCGGATGAAATTTGCTACACCAAGAGGATCCGCAAGCCAAATCTGGGGGTCGGTTTATATGGGGGCTATACGTAAACGTTGTCCGATATGGCCCATTTGCAATACCATCCTACCTACATCAAAAACAACTACTTGGGCCAAGTTTCAAGTCGATAGCTTGTTTCGTTCGGTAGTTAGCGTGATTTACACAGACGGACGGACATAGCTAGATAGACCAGATTGACCCAGAATATATATACTTTATGGGGTCTTAAACCAATATTTTGATGTGTTACAAATGACATGACATAGTTAATAGTAACATATTATATGTCCCAAACATATTATACTAGCTTATGAACATAATATGCTTGCACGTAAAAATAAAATGCTACAAATTTGAGTTGCAAACATATAATTTTTACACTGAAACGTACGAAAAACAGTATTTTTCGTTCGTGTGATTGGTAACCGATCACACAATAGGTCTGTTCGCGTACTTTTCCAGAAAAAAACTAGCAAGAGAGTAAAAGAGTATTTTAACATATTTGCTTAAAACTGCTGAAAAGTACTCGAACGGCATCCAGTAGCTATTTACACTTTCAAATTTTCAGGTTCTAAAATATTAGAAACAAAAAACGGATCCTGTTTTTTTAACCTCCAATTGCAGTTACGGGACATATACTTTGTACTGGTGCTTTGTTTTTATCCACAACCAGCTGGTAACGTATGCTATGGTTTGCAAGATTTTACTGGGGAAAAATCTATAGCAAAAACTTGCAATTTCTCTATCTCATAACTGTCAAATATAGTCTCTCCGGCTCTCTTCTTCAATTCTAACGACAACATTAGTAATGTTTTCTTCCTTCACGACGGGCTTTTTGTAGCTTACTATTTGTATGTTAGCCTCGTCCAAATCAGTTATTTTACATATTATTACAATTAGCTTTGTCTTGTACAAAACTCCGTTTTTTTACTTTTATATCCATAGTTTTTATCTTAATGGTAATGTTTTATTGTAAATTCACTCTTTTTTCTTTGAGTGCAGTTTGTTAAAACGGGGGAAATAACTAAAAGATGTTGTTGGTGCGCAACAAAAATTTTGTTTGTAGAAATCATAATATGAAACATACCAAGGGGGAAATATACATTTATAAAAACGAGCATTATGCACTGTTTCCGGCGATGCATAAAATATCCGGAAATGACTTAAACAACAAAGAACTACAATGGGTGGCCATTGTTTGTACAAAATTATCAGGTTTTGTTCTATGTTCTGAAGAGGTTTTGAGAAAAGCAACAAAGGATGAACATTGGAGAGAAACTATATACGAAAGAATAGTCTAACTTAATTTTTCGTTGATCTACCTGGGAGAATTCACAGAAACCTAAACACAATATTATACTAATATAATAAATGCTACCTTAGACTAAAAGTGGAATTACATACTATGCGTTAATCCGTGCGTTGATGGTAGGGTTGACTTTTTCTGTTTGGAGCACTCTAACCGAGCTGTTGCCTTGAAAGAGAAAATTTAACTCTTCAATCAACGGAAGCATTAACGCCTTAATGTGTAACGATTACATTTTGCATTCTAATTGAAGGTAGTTCGATCTCAGCGGTAAAAGCTTTCATATAAAAAATTTCATTCAATGTGAATTGTTTAAATAAAGAGTCCAATATTAAAGTCCGAGTTACATGATTACAATTGGTTAGGTTGGAAAGAGTTGTGGGACCTTCTTCGCCTAAATACCGGTACAATGTTCAGATTTTACGTTGAATATTTTGCGGTTTTTATAAAATAATTTATTTTTTTATTTGAACATTTTATTCATTGGATGCGTACGTTTTTTTTTCTAGATTTCATCAAAAATACGAGGGTTGCCTTTTAAATTTCTGAAATAGAGAACAAAAGCAAACATTGATCATTATTATACCCTCCACCATAGGATGGAGGGTATATTAACTTTGTCATTCCGTTTGTAACACATCGAAATATTGTTCTAAGACCCCATAAAGTATATATCTTCTGGGTCGTGGTGAAATTCTGAGTCGATCTGAGCATGTCCGTCCGTCCGTCTGTTGAAATCACGCTAACTTCCGAACGAAACAAGCTATCGACTTGAAACTTGGCACAAGTAGTTGTTATTAATGTAGGTCGGACGGTATTGCAAATGGGCCATATCGGTCCACTTTTACGTATAGCCCCCATATAAACGGACCCCCAAATTTGGCTTGCGATTGCTCTAAAAGAAGCAAATTTCATCCGATCCGGCTGAAATATGGTACATGGTGTTAGTATATGGTCTCTAACAACCATGTAAAAATGGGTCCATATCGGTCCACTTTTACGTATAGCCCCCATATAAACGGACCCCCAAATTTGGCTTG
This sequence comes from Haematobia irritans, assembly GCF_050003625.1. Taxonomy (NCBI): domain Eukaryota; kingdom Metazoa; phylum Arthropoda; class Insecta; order Diptera; family Muscidae; genus Haematobia; species Haematobia irritans. The sequence goes on from NC_134399.1 coordinate 146,450,843, forward strand.
CGATAGCTCCAAAAGAAGCAAATTTCATCCGATCCGGATGAAATTTAGTACATGGTGTTAGTATATCGTCTCTAATATTTATGCAAAATTTGGTCCATATCGGTCCACTTTTACGTACAGCCCCCATATAAACGGACCCCCAAATTTTGGCTTGCGATTGCTCTAAGAGAAGTAAATTTCATCCGATCCGGCTGAAATTTGGTACGTGATGTTAGTATATGGTCTCTAACAACCATGCAAAAATTGGTCCACATCGGTCCATAATTATATATAGCCCCCATATAAACCGATCCCCAGATTTGACTTGCGATTGCTCTAAGAGAAGTAAATTTCATCCGATCCGGCTGAAATTTGGTACGTGATGTTAGTATATGGTCTATAACAACCATGCAAAAATTGGTCCACATCGGTCCATAATTATATATAGCCCCCACATAAACCGATCCCCAGATTTGATCTCCGGAGCCTCTTAGAGGAGCAAAATTCATCCAATGCGGTTGAAATTTGGAACATGGTGTTAGAATGTGGTCTCTAACAAACGCGCAAGAATTGGTCCATATCGGTCCATAATTATGTATAGCCCCCATATAAACCGTTCTCCAGATTTGATCTCCGGAGCCTCTTGGAGGAGCAAAATTCATCCGATCCGGTTGAAATTTGCAACGTGGTGTTAGTATAAGGCCGCTAATAACCATGTCAAAATTGGTCCATATCGGTCTATAGTTATATATAGCCGATCCCCAATCACACAAAAATTGGTCCATATCGGTTCATAATCATGCTTGCCACTCGAGCCAAAAATAATCTACCAAAATTTTATTTTTATAGAAAACATTGTCAAAATGTTATTTCTATAGAAAATTTTGTCAAAATTTTATTTCTATAGAAAATTTTGTCAAAATTTTATTTCTATAGAAAATTTTGTCAAAATTTTATTTCTATAGAAATTTTTTTCCAAATTTTATTTCTATAGAAAATTTGGTCAAAATTTTACTTCAATAGAAAATGTTGTCAAAATTTTATTTTGTCAAAATTTTATATCTATAGAAACTTTAAACTTAATTATATACGTATTTAATCGGCCTCTTTTAGTTTAACCCTCGGACAGACACATGAGTCTTGCCAGACCTTTTTCGATTCTAATTGTAATTAAAATACATTTATAATATAGCTAGAGACTTAAGACTTCTGGTACTCTCCTAAAATGTTATTACCTATTGATGTGTGAAAAAATCAGGACGGAAAATACGACAGTAAAAATGTAATAATATCAACAAAATAGCATATTTTCCATATAAATACATAAAAATATATAGTGGGTCTGGCCAGGCCCCATGTGTTACGAATGTGACTATCGAAACATGTGTATGACGGAGGGTTAATATATACCACGTATGGACTATGTGGTATATATTATGGTGTTAGGAAGTTTTAAGATACCTTGAAATCGGCTTCAGTAGAATTTTCTACGCAATCCATGGTGGAGGGTATATAAGCTTCGGCCTGGCCGAACTTACGGCCGTTTATACTTGTTGTTTTTTAAAATATTCCCTCTTAAGTTCTATAAAATGTTGTAAGGTATGGTAAGGTATCTTAAAACTTCTTAAGATCGTCTTCTAAATTGTAAGTTCGTCCATACGTGGTATATAATAGACAAAAAAGGTATGTAAGTCTACAAATAATTACGAATCGATATGAACTTTTGCACGGTACTTAGAGAGCCAGAATTGAAATATGGGGGTCGCTTATATGGGGGCTATATACAATTATGAATTATGAATTATGATCGATTTATTTGAGGGCTATATATAACTATAGACCGATATGGACCTAGTTGGACAACCATGGCCATATACTAGCACAATGTACCAAATGTACAAAATTTTAGCCGGATCGGATCGGATCGGACTTGCTTCTCTTAGAGGATCGGTAAGCCAAATTTGGGGGCTATATGTAAAAGTGGACCGATATAGCCCATTTGAAATACCATCCGACCTACATCAATAATAATTACTTGTGCCAAGTTTCAAGTCGATAGCTTGTTTCGTTCGGAAGTTAACGTGATTTCAACAGACGGACGGACATGCTTAGATCGACTCAGAATTTCACCACGACCCAGAATATATATACTTTATGGGGTCTTAGAGCAATATTTCGATGTGTTACAAACGGAATGACAAAGTTAATATACTCCCATCCTATGTTGGAAGGTATAAAAATAGTAATTGATATTAAAACTATTCTTACAAAAGTGAATATCTTAATAACGCTGCAAAAACAGCATTTTCAAAAAGTAGTGAAAATTTTCTTTTTGTGTCCGAAAGTGGTGCAAAATTGGCGCAGAAGTGATGAATTTAAGATGGGCATGTCATAGGACGGATGCCCACCATTGCAACAGCCGTGGCACTGAATTTGCATCACTTCTTAAGGTGTGATCCGAATTCTGTGTTTTCAATGTGAATTAAAAAAATTTGTAATATTTTCCCAAATAAATAATGAGAAATGGGAACGTTTGACGTAAGTTTTTTTTTTAATTTTCGCAATTTTCTAGATAAGAATTAGAATTTTTTCGACATAATTTAAATAATTTGTATCATTTTATTAATTCTTTGTGATTACATTTTATAAGAACTCCTAATTTTTTTGCTGGGAAAAAGTGTGGAATTACTTTTAATTGCTTTGTTATAAATTAAGGGAGATCGGGCTATATGGGATAAGGACCAATTAACACTATCTTCTACATACCTATTGAAAGACATTAAATATCTCTGATTATGAATTTCAGGCAAATCGGATAAAAACTGCGGTGTCTAGCTGCTCAAGACCCCATATCCGGAGGTCGATGTTTATGGAGAGTATATCAAAACCAAATCTTCGAATTTGATCAGTTTGCAGACAAAAACAGAATATGTGCTAAATTTCAGCACTACTGTGTCATTATTGAAGGCTGTGGAGTGCTAAAAGCATCCACACCCAGAGAAGGAATATGATCACCTCAAACATGTTTTAAGAGCAAAATGTTATTTTTGGGTGGTGACCATGTCAAATGGTTTTCGCAACCATGTTATTTTATCGGAAATCATGTATCTGATTTCGGCAAGCAGGTTATATTTGACGAGAAAATCACATTTTAATGACAAACATGTTACATGGTCACCATACAAACATAACATTTTGCTCTTGAAACATGTTTGAGGTGATCATAAAGGGTGATACGGTCAAAATTTGGTCAAGGGAAAACGCGTGTAAATCGGTGAAATCGTTTATTTAAAAAATCAAATTAAATTTCTTTTTCAAGTTCAATTAGTATAAAATTCAGGAAAAATATTCAGTTAGGCTTTCGCTTTTCCAAATCCGAATTGCCGGGCTTCACGCTTGACACCTGCCATCAGATTTTGTACAGCCACCTTGTCCACCTTCTTCGCCGCAGAAAGCCAGTTTGCCTTGAACGGCTACTCGTCCTTAGCAGTTTTTTGGTCTTCTTTAGGTTCCGCTTGACAATAGCCCAGTATTTCTCAATTGGGCGGAGCTCTGGCGTGTTGGGAGGGTTCTTGTCCTTGGGAACCACCTGCACGTTGTCGGCGGCGTACCACTCCATGGCCTTTTTACCGTAATGGCAAGATGCCAAATCCGGCCAAAACAGTACGGAACAACCTTGTTTCTTCAGGAAAGGCAGCAGACGTTTATTCAAACACTCTTTCACGTAAATTTCTTGGTTGACAGTCCCGGAAGCTATGAAAATGCTGCTTTTCAAGCCACAGGTACAGATGGCTTGCCAAACCAGATATTTCTTTGCGAACTTTGACAGTTTTATGTGCTTGAAAATATCTGCTACCTTTCCCCTTCCTTTTGCCGTATAAAACTCCTGTCCCAGAAGCTGCTTGTAGTCGGCTTTGACGTAGGTTTCGTCGTCCATTACCACGCAGTCAAACTTCGTCAGCATCGTCGTGTACAGCCTCCGGGATCGCGCTTTGGCCGTCTTATTTTGTTTATCATCACGATTTGGAGTCACTACCTTCTTGTAAGTCGATAGTCCGCCTCGTTTTTTGGCTCGATGCACGGCTGTAGACGACACACCCAGCTTATTTGCGGCATCTCGGAGAGAGAGGTTAGGGATTCGCTTGAAACTACCGGCAACTCTCTTTGTCATCTCAGCGGCTTCCGATTTTCGATTTCCCCCCGATCCAGACTTCCTGGCTGTCGACAAACTTTCCCCAAACACTTTAATTACATTTGTAACGGTTGATTAGGCAACTTTTAGCGATTTTGCCAGCTTTGCGTGCGAGTTGCTCAGATTTTCGCGATGCGCGAGCAAAATTTTGATACGCTGCTCTTCTTGCTTGGACGGCATTTTGACAACTGAAGAGTGAATTCCAAAATCAAAATAGGAGCAACATTCTACACACACACACCTTCAAAATGAGGGGTGTTCAGTTTTTGAAAAAAATACGTCAAGTTTATACACGGATGAAAAAGACTGTTTTTCATATGTTTGGCTATAAACATTATATGTTTGGAACACAAATTTTTAAACACAATATTTTTGAGTGCAAGCATATAATGTTCATAAACTAGCATAACATGTTTGGGACATATATGTTAATATGTTAGAACATATTATGTTTGGGACATAAAATGTTTGTAAATATAATATGCTTGGATGCAAACATATATTAATTTAGAAATAGCCTATAAACATATATGTGTTTAGTAGCTTGGAGCGCTATTTAACAGGGAGCGATATTGAATTAAGTTGGTGGTTGTTGCTTGTTATTACAAAATTAACATTTTATTTTTCCTTGGGCAATTGATCAGCTACTTCTTTGATCCTTACAAACTGTGTGGTCCGCTGTTCGAATCCCCGTCCGGCAAAAGGTAAAATTAAAATAAAAAAATCATACAATTGAATAATTTCGTCTACAATGTTTGTATTACAGAAAAAGGTGCTAAGAGCTAAAAAATCTCGTGGAAGTGAGAAAGATGTGGGGGAATATACAATTGGGCAGAAACAAAATTTTGAGCATTTAGGTCGAAAACCTATGTTGTTAGCACCTATATTACCTGTTTATTTTCATAATTCATTATGATTGTAAATATATAAATTAATAAATAAAATTTTGAGCACAATATTGTTTGGGAGAATTTTTTTTAAGCATATAATATTTTTGGGTGCAAAATGCTTCCAAACATATTATATGTTCACATAATAACATATTGTTTTTTGGAAGACAACATTATTGAATTTGGATGCAAAAATACAAAATGTTTGGAACTTAGACTACCCAAACATATATTGTTTAGACCAATATGCTTTCAAACATATTATATATTGGAAGAGATCAAACATATAAATGTTTGGGCAATACCCAAAAATGTATATGCTTGAAGCAAAATATGTTTGGGAGTATATGTTACAGAAGCGATTTTTTGTGAGCGTGTATTGACCAAATTTTGACCGTATCACCCTTTATTCCTTCTCTGCGTGCAGACGGATGGATAGGGTTATAACATATCGTATTATATTGGAATGACGAAATGACAAACTTATTATATTCTCATCACCATTATATGGTGGTGGGTATAATAAAAAAAAAACGTTTGAAGTGACATGTGATCATTGTTATCATAACAAATAATGTCAATTAAAATTACGAAAAATCGATTTCCAGACGCAATTTAAATGCAAAATCTTAATATCCTTTGCCCATCTATAAATGCATTTTCAGCACATGTTCTATTAGCATGAACTGTAGCGTTGCTATCTCTAAGATGAATTTCCGGGTTTTTGGCCTTCTGAAATATTTCCTTTCCTTGTTTTTCTGCATTTCTTGACACGCAGATGACGGAAATCCCATAGTAACTATTGATCGGCTTTTGCATTCCTGAAATGTTTGTGATCATACTGTATTCTCTTCTGTTTTTTCAAAGCTTATTGGGCTATTCATGAGTATTTATTATCTTGTTGGTCTTCGTATAGATCAATTTGACATATGTATTTGATTTGTACTTTTACTTCAGAATCTAATTCATTTGTGTAGCAACTAACGTTAATTCATAACTGATATACTATTAGTCGCAAATCGTCCAATAGTTCATGTTGTATTTATTTCAACTTCATGGTTTCAAACTAAGTTGATAAATGAGTCATAGATCCTTGAAGATCATCTTGCGAAATAGTTCTGAATTTATCAGTTCAATCAATAATATTGAGAAACACACAAAACTTTTATTTTCTTAATTTGAGTTATTAACGATTATTTTTTCGAAGTAATTGATGTCAGGATTTCCCATATGACAACATTTGCAATAAAGCAGTGTTTGTAAATATGGTGACGAAAGTTTTATTGTACTTGGTAAAATGAAGGAAATCAAGAAAAGTGACAATGACAAAATTGCCATTAATTTCATTGCATTGTTAAAAGCCAGAAACTTGCACTGGATAAATTGCACAAATGACAATTCAGACTTGATATTAAGATGCGAGAGATCTATCAATAGGTTTCTATAAAGTTATTTGATTTCGGGCCATAATGGGGTTCTGCTAAAAACCATCATATATTGAGAAAAGTCTCAAGTATTGAATCGAATATCCTGGGAAAATCGATTTTGTTATTTACTTATAGTCTCCTCGTTCTTGAACTTTAACAACACCTTACGAATGTTCAATTTTGGGGAGAGTAATGTTTGCTGTTAAGACATAAGACAACTGCGTGCCAAAAGTGTTGAAGCATTACAGCAATATTGGGTAATGCATCGTGGATTCGTCCAACATGCACACACACATAGATACAGACATTCACCCAACCCTAGTAAGCACCTACCAAAGAATACACCCTCAAACGATTGCATAAAAGGATATTGAAGGAGGTGTAAAGAGACAGAGTTGTGAAGTTGAAATGTTTTGGTTGTTTAATATAAAAAGGATAATGACACTTTAGCAGCCAAAATACAAGTACGAGTGCCAACTTTTGACTGCAGCAGTTGCTCTTAATGTAATTGTGGTTGTGGCTCTTCAGCCCAAGGGATTCAAGATACTGGCGTATATGCACCGCTACGAGAGTGTATGTCAATTTGTGTCATTTTAGGAGAGGGGGTGAGTAAAAAGCTACATGGCACATAAAACGGAGAGTATTGAGTATGAAAATTAAGGAGAGAGGTCTTAAAAGATTCAGCAAAATTGTGGGTGTTGTAACAGTGTGTTATGATCTATTTTGATTTTATGTTCTTGATACATCAGTGAGCTTGAGAAAACGGGCTCCCACTATACCATACCTATGCTGCTATCAATTATTGATAGAAAGGAATTGAGGTGGCTGCACCTTCCTGCTCTTGGTTGAGCCAAAACTACCCTTGACTGTTGTTTGAACTCCAAGTGCTAGATTAACCTTCTAACCTGCCTCTGCTTCAGCAACAATATCCTCATGAATTTTGTTCTGACCTACCTGATGTGCTGCCTGATCTTGAGACTTTCTGTTGTGACGCTGAATGTCGTGCTCTAGATAGTAAAGATCCGTTTAACATTCCTGGGTGGTGGCTGTATATCGATTAGATGGTAGTCTGGATAGTTATTGCAATAACAACTGCTTTGACAACATTTAATGGCTTCTACGTACACGAAGATCTTGTTATCCACATAAAGGTGATCCAGGGGCGTACTGTGTAGACATCCTGTCACACTTCTAAGGGAAGCGTTCAAACAGGTATGTATATTATTCCATACTAGCGCTGCATAGTTTTCCACTGACCGGCAAATTTCCTTATGGGTAGTCAACAAGGTTTCTTTGTGTCTCTAGTTTGTTGTTGGAATTATGTAGCATCTGATACTAAATTGCGTGCATACTTTTGCCGTCCACACTGGACTTAGGATTTTGTGGTGGGTATCCTCAACTTCTAGCAGTAAAATAGCTGGTAAGATCAGAAATATAGATGTTTAATCGATCGCAAATATCCTCAAATATGGGATCGGCTACCACGACTGTACAGTCATCCGCATAAGATACAAACACCTTTTTTCCGTCGGGAGGGGGTGGAATAGAAAATAGGTAGAAATAGATTCGTGCCCGAAATATCAACCTATCGCGGGGAACCCCCTGTTTCACTCTACGAGGTCTTGAATTCCCATCCTTAAATTCCACATACGACTGGAGCCAGTACAGATAATTAGGAACCCTACATTTGGTTCCTGTCGGTAGGGACGTGGTTTCGATGACTTAGAAAAGTCTGCTGTGTTCTTTAGGGAATCCATGTTGATGGTTTGTAGCTGGAAAATTCTTCGCAAGGATGGGGAGGAGTAGTAATTCATGTGTCTTGGCTTCTGGCGAAAGAAGGGAGATTGGTTTGTACTAATAACTATAACTCAAGACTTCGTTTCAGTAGTGGAATCACCCTATCCATTTTCCAGACATCGGGTATAATGAGTGATCCAAAGGACAAATTGAGCAATGTGGTCTAGTACTCAACTCCCACTATTCCCATAGGCATTCCATCGGAACCTATCGCCTTGGATGGTTTTACGATATTGATGACACTAGGGCTGTTTTCATTTAGCAGAGGATGCAACATGGTCTATCCAGAACATCGTTGCACTGGTGTTCAATCTAGAGCATCTCATCAGTGCATGTCGCGCCGGTGTTGCCAGATTTCATTTTGATAAAGTGACGCTTCTTCTACTCACAATAGCAGTTTATTGTGACTAATTTATCGAAAAACATGAATTTCAAAGTGGTTCGGTGTCATAAATAATCACAGCAGTAAATATGTATTACTATTTGAGCATTTCATATATTAACATAAACATGTAAGATTTCACTTGTTTTAAATTTAAATAGCTGGTGACAGTATTGCATATTCCTGGATAAACGAGTATTCTGTTTTCTTTTAGACCTTCACGGCTTAGGGTAACCAGTGCTAAAAGAAAACAGCCGTACTGGCAATTTCGGCTGCATAAAATGTGTTGTGTCGCTGGCTGCTAAACACTCTCGGTATGCTCAACAAACTTTCGGTTGAAAAGTGCTCGAAGTGATGTCACCAAATGTGACTGAGGTTATCATTCCTTGTAGCGGGGTTTGAGAGGGCTCTTGCTGTTGACCACAACTTGCGGGAGCTAGCGCCCAGATTACATTGCTTCCGATGCTCTAACTATGTTTTTCACATGTGCTCATCGACTATCTTTCTCATCTCTAGATGCAGTCCCATGATTATTGAATCAGTAGAGATAGAACGATGACACTTACCATGCTCGCCTGGGAGTTCCACAGCTTTTGCTAGGAAGCTGAGCCTCACCAGGGAAATTCGTATGAAGTGAGTGGCTGCTGCGTTGAACTTTCTGGGCAACATTAACATATGAGCGACGTGAGCACACTCAAGCGTATGTCCTATGAAGCTATTCCATTTGGCTTTTGTTTTGATTAATGAACAACTGGCGTTCAAAAGTTGTGAAATCGGAGGGTCAGTCAATGGTGAGAATTATGGCTAGGTGATCTGATACTAGTTGAATGACGGGTGCCCAGGATACGCCATATTTCAGGCCAGGTAACGCTGAAGATGTCGCCGCGAATTGTTGCTATCACCCACAGTTCGTTCACTGTGCAAAATATGGAGCCATCTATCTGCTTTGCGAAGCTATGCCTCTCGTCGGTATTGACACTGATACAACAGCTACTCAATCTGTGGACTACAACCTCGATCGAATGTCCAAGACTTGATTGCTACCCCATACATTCCATATAAGTCTGTACCGCACGAAGATGTGCAATATGAATGCCAGGCCTCCACCTCCATTTTTGCGAACCTAATGTTGTGCATTGTATACATGGCAAGATTCGACTTTGATATGTCAAAAATATTATCGATTTTTATATATCTATACAGAGGAGTCACACTAAAACTAATGAGGAAGTGGGATAACCATAAAGAAGAATTAGGTCTACATAAAAGAACAGTGTTGCGCAATCATGACAGAACTTATTCTGGAGGTTTTAAGGATTGGATAAAAAGAAATGGTAGAGGATATACACAACAAGAGTTCTTATTTCAGAAAATGGCAATTTGTACCTTATTTATACTCCCTATTTTTATACCCTCCACCATAGGAGGGGGTTATATTAACTTTGTCATTCCGTTTGTAACACATCGAAATATTGCTCTAAGACCCCATAAAGTATATATATTCTGGATGGTGGTGAACTTCTGAATCGATCTGTTCATGTCCGTCCGTCTGTTGAAATCACGTTAACTTCCGAACGGAACATGCTATCGACTTGAAACTTGGCACAAGTAGTTGTTATTGATGTAGGTCGGATGGTATTGCAAATAGGCCATATCGGTCCACTTTTACGTATAACCCATATAAACGGACCCCCGATTTGGTTTGCGGAGCCTCCAAGAGAAGCAAATTTCATCCGATCCGGCTGAAATTTGGTACGTGGTGTTAATATATGGCTTCTAACAACCATGCAAAAATTGGTCCACATCGGTCCATAATTATATATAGCCCCCATATAAACCGATCCCCCGATTTGGCTTGCGGCGACTCTAAGAGAAGCAAATTTCATCCGATCTTGCTGAAATTTGGTACATGGTGTTGGTATATGGTCTCTAACAACCATGCAAAAATTGGTCCACATCGGTCCACAATTATATATAGCCCCCATATAAACCGATCCCCAGATTTGGCTTTCGGAGCCTCAAAGAGAAGCAAATTTCATCCGATCCGGCTGAAATTTGGTACATGGTGTTGGTATATGGTCTTTAATGACCATGCAAAAATTGATTCACATCGGTTCATAATTATATAAGGGGTATAAACCCATCCCCATATAAGGCTTGCGGAGCCTCCAAGAAAAGCAAATTTCATCCGATCCGGCTGAAATTTGGTACATGGTGTTGGTATATGGTCTCTAATGACCATGCAAAAATTGGTCCACATCAGTCTATAATTATATATAGCCCCCATATAAACCGATCCCCAGATTTGACCTCCGGAGCCCCTTGGAAGAGCAAAATTCATCCGATACGGTTGAAATGTGGTACGTGGTTTTAGTATATGGTATCCTCCAACCATGCAGGAATTGGTTCATATCAGTCCATAATTATATATAGCCCCCATATAAACCGTTCTCCAGATTTGACCTCCGGAGCCTCTTGGAGAAGCAAAATTCATCCGATTCGGTTCAAATTTGGTTGCCACTCGAGCCAACAATTATCTACCAAAAAGCTACCATTTGTATAGAAAATTTTGTCAAAATTTTATTTCCAAAAAAAAATTTGTAAAAATTTTATTTATATAGAAAATTTTGTTAAAATTTTTTTCTATAGAGAATTTTGTTATAATTTTATTTCTGTAGAAATTTTTGTCAAATTTTTATTTCTACAGAAAATTTTTTCAAAATTTTATTTCTATAAAACTTTTTTTGAAAATTTTATTTCTATAGAAAATTTTGTCAAAATTTTATGTCTATAGAAAATTTTGTCAAACTGAATTATATGCGTATTTGATCGATCTTTTTTGATTTAATATATACCACGTCTGGACTTACATAAAATTTAGAAGACGGTGTTAGGAGGTTTTAAGATACCTTGCCATCGGCAAGCATTACCGCAACTTAAGTAATTCGATTGTGGATGGCAGTGTTTAGAAGACGTTTCTACGCAATCCATGGTGGAGGGTACATAAGCTTCGGCCTGGCCGAACTTACGGCCGTATATACTAGTTGTTATTGTATCTCTACAAATCGAACAATATTTTAATAAAATTCAAAACCCCCTTTGAAACACAGCTCCATCACCTGATTATCAATTACACTTAGTCACTAATTTGTCTGCCGTATATCCTGTCCAATAAGGATTTATATACATTAGTCATTCCTTTTATGGATCAACTTGAAACTCTGCAGTAAACATAATCATGCACTGTTGACATCATGAACAGTCGAGGATGACCCTCTCAATTATTAATGCTCTTTAATAATTGACCCCCTTTACCTGAGTTTAAAAAGCTTTTACTTGGGACAAACTCCTTCGCATAGGTCTGCAAACAAACTGAACTACAAAACAAACCGGACAATGTATAAAAGAAGTAAATTGTTTTGTTATTGTCCAGGATAAGAACAGGAGACAAACACTCAACCAAACACACAAACACACACACAAATACAGACACCAGGATGACCAACAGGGACTGCACCATCGTATGTCCCATCATCATTGTCGTCGTTGGAGTAAGAAGGCAATTGTTGGGATTATATTTTTATGCTCGACATTCCTGCTTATATTTGTCATTGTCATGTTGTAGTTTTGGTCGTTGCTGATGTTGTTGTTGTTGTTGTTACCAACTATTGCTTGCTTTTGCTGCTACTGATGTCATTTCCGTTTTCCGGCTTTGTGTGGTTTTTATTTCCTCTCTTTTTTCGGTAGCCATGAAATATGAGCCTAATTAGTTTGTTATCTGCATTTTGTTGCTGGTGCTTTTAATGTCATCCATTTTGTTGTTGTTGTTGTTGCCCGAATATTTACTGATGTTGTGCCTTGGCGGTCCATGTTATTATTGGATGGTACTCTCAGGCTTAGTCCGAACCCAAAGCATGACGACAATGTTGCTCTTATTATAGTTGCTCCAGTGAAAACAAGATAAATGTTCCAAAGCAGATGGACACTGTATGTGGAGTTTTTTTTCTATCCGTAGATGAGCAGCTAGCAGTTTGTAGTTTTGCATCATGGGTGAATCATACTTGAGAATGAGGCTTAAAGTTATTTTACGGAAACTACGGATAAAGAAAGACCAACTAAATGTCGAGATAAACATAGTCACTGGAAGTAGGTGCTTTTCATATATCAAAATATAATCACCTCCTATGGGCGGATGTCTTATATTGAGGTATACCATATTAACTTCGTAGGAAGGTCTCCCATATGGGAATAATTCGTTGTTATTTTAGTTACTAATTTTATGAGAGATATTTTGAGAGAACATGGAATAACAGGTTGGCTGATAAGTCCCCGGTCGAACAAAGAAAAACACATTTTTTTTGTCAAAATTCGTTTTTATTATTCAACATAATTCCCTTCAAGAGCGATATAACGATTATAACGACCTTCCAATTTTTTGATACCATTTTGGTAGTACTGCTTCGGTTTTGCCTCAAAATAGACCTCAGTTTCGGCGATAACCTCTTCATTGCAGCCAAATTTTTTCCCTGCGAGCATCCTTTTGAGGTCTGAGAACAAGAAAAAGTCGCTGGGGCCAGATCTGGAGAATACGGTGGGTGGGGAAGCAATTCGAAACCCAATTCATGAATTTTTGCCATCGTTCTCAATGACTTGTGGCACGGTGCATTGTCTTGGTGGTACAACACTTTTTTCTTCTTCATATGGGGCCGGACCGGATTTTTGAGTCTTTCCACTGTTCACCGGTCGCTGTCCACTCAGCCGACTGTCGATTGGACTCAGGAGTGTAGTGTTGGAGCCATGTTTCATCCATTGTCACACTGAAAAAAAGCATACTCGGTTCCAAAGATTTTGTCTTTACTTTAAAAAATTTGGTATTGATTCCGAGCCAAAGAAGCGGATAATACAAGTAAGGATACTTTTAAGACACAATTCTCTTTTAAATTTAAGTTTTGTGTACTTGCTTCTAGGAAGCAAATTTTAATTTTTCGCTTTCTCAGCTTTTATTCTTCATATGCTAAAAAAGTCCTGTAAAAACGAGTTAACGGCAACGGCAACCAAATTAGGACTCGACTTCCAGTAGAAATTATGCTATGTTTGAAGTAAAAAACTTCTTTAAAATAAAGTTTTGAAAAACATGTCCTATATTTGAACGATTTTTTGCTTTGTAGCCAAGATGCAAAAAGACAACAAATTTAAAGACAATTTCATTAAATTTAAAGAATTTTTCTGAATTATTAAAGTCAAGTTGACCTTAGCCTATAAATTTTTTCTTTCATGTTAAGATACCCATTTTTAAGTCAAATCACTTAATTATAAGGACAATACGACTTCATTAAAAAGTTTATCGACTTTTGGACAAGGAAAATAACTTTATTTTAGAGAAATGCGTCTTCTATGCTAAGCAAAATTTGTATTCGTATTTTAAAGACATGAAATCTTTGACCTCACGACAATATTTTTTTCAGTGCACATATCGACGGAAAAACTCGGATGTATTACGAGTTAACAGCTGCAAACGCCGCTCAGAATCATCAACACGTTGTTGTTTTTGGTCAAATGTGAGCTCGCGCGGCACCCATTTATCAAAGGAACGTGCACCAACACGTTCCTTTGATATCTTTAAGGCCTCTGCTGTCTCGATCAACTTCATTTTACGGTAATTCAAAATCATTTTGTGGATTTTTTTGATGTTTTCGACGGTAACCACCTCTTTCGGGCGTCCACTGCGTTCACCGTCCTCCGTGCTCATTTCACCACGCTTGAATTTTGCATATCAATTATTGTTGATTTCCCTGGGACAGAGTCCGGAAACTCATTATCAAGGCCGTATTCAGAGGGGGGATGAGGGGGATGGCGCAAAACCTGCGAAAAGAACCTGCCTAATTCAGCGATGGAAGCAATAAAGAGATATTTCCAAACGTGCATATTCTTTTAAAAATTTTGGTCACTTTGCCAGTTACTCAGGGATGGAAAATACAATTTTTAAGAAAGTATAAAAAAGGTATTTTTTGAGCGGAAAGGTACTTTTTACTAAATTTCAACAAAAATTTCACTGGAAGATTATTGTCAAGAGACTAAAATTTAAAGAAAATAAAATTTTGACAAAATTTTCTATATAAATATAATTTTGCAAAAATTTTCTATAGAAATAAAATTTTGCAAAAAAAAATTCTATAGAAAAAAAATTGCAAAATTTTTTCTATGGAAATAAAATTTTGTAAAAATATATAGAAATAAAAATTTGCAAAAAAGAACCTGCCTATATCAGCGATGGAAGCAATAAAGAGATATTTCCAAACGTGCATATTCTTTTAAAAATTTTGGTCACTTTGCCAGTTACTCAGGGATGGAAAATATAATTTTTAAGAAAGTACAAAAAAGGTATTTTTTGAGCGGAAAGGTACTTTTTACTAAATTTCAACAAAAATTTCACTGGAAGATTATTGTCAAGAGACTGAAATTTAAAGAAAATAAAATTTTGACAAAATTTTCTATATAAATACAATTTTGCAAAAATTTTCTATAAAAATAAAATTTTGCAAAAAAAATCTATAGAAAAAAATTTTGCAAAATTTTTTCTATAGAAATAAAATTTTGCAAAAATTTCCTGTAGAAATAAAATTTTTACAAAATTTTCAATTGAAATAAAATTTTGTCAAAATTTTCTATAAAAATAAAAATTTTGCAAAAATTCTATATAGAAATAAAATTTTGACAACATTTTCTACCGAAATAAAAAATCGATAATATAGAATCGCATTCTTTTTTCGACTAAAACATTCTTCAAGTTCAATAAAATCCTGTGTTTGACATTTCTTTTACAAAATCGAGATTTTCTTCCCACATGAACATGTCTGTTTTGCCATATTTGTAAAAGACTATTAGCAAATAAAGTTGATAAAGACTTTCTCAAAATATTAAAATATTTTGTCAAAGCTATTGTACCATAAATCTGATATCGACTCAAAAATGTCTACACAAAAGGTACTAAATCATTCGCGGGGGTACTACGGTACTGACCGGGGTGAAAACGTTTTGTAAAAGTACTATATTTCTGCATTTTCCAATCCCTGCAGTTACTACGTGCTCATCCGAACGCTCATTTTCAACAATGAAGAGATTAAAGACGTATCTTAGAAATTCGACTAGCGAGAGTAGACTCAAAGGATTGGCATTAATGTCGGTTTATCGCCGAATAAATGTGCCGACTGAAGAAGTCATTGATTTATTTGCTGCCCAAAAAGCCCGTCGGCTCAATTTCATATTATAAAAATATTGTATACATACCTATGCATAAATAAAATTGTCTACACATGAAATTATATGAATATTTTTTTTTAAGTTGAACCCCCCCGAATTAAAATCCTGGCTACGGCCGTGCTCATTATCAAGCCAAGTTTTTGCTTCCACCGTATTTTTCCCCTTCAGAAAACAGTATTTTATCAAAACACGAAATTCTTTTTTTTCCATTTTTGTTTCAAAGTTGCTTCACAAAAGACGCTCTATCTGACAAACTAATTGACTTACAGACGTCAAATTTTGATACGAATCATTTGAAGGTTGGTACTATATAAAAATAATATGCATTTAATACTAGCGACGCCATCTATGTGTCAGACCGGGGACTCATCAGCCAACCTGTTATTTATGATAATCATAATATTCTAAGTCTATGCAAAAAATATTTTATTTTATTAAAGTAACGATAGTTAGAAATAAAATTCTAAAATAGTTAGATATAAAATTCTAAAAAGTGCTTAATGTTTTATTCATGATGGGATGTTCCAAGAAGTATTTTAAAAACAATCGATTTCGAACCCAGACTTCATCTTCACCCTGAGCACGGCCAGTATTAAAGATAGCAAATAGGTCTGGAGAGCTGGAACCCCAGTAATGTGGTTGTGATCTTCAAGTTGTAAACATAATCAGCTTTAACTCTATCCATTTCCCTCATTGCTACTCTAACTCATTGAAATGCGTATGAGAAATCTTTTTTCGAGAGGTCAGTAAAACAAAACGCAAATTATGATACAAGACAACTTTCTTTTTTCCCAAACGGGTTATTTTGTTTCTGAGTTGAATCGAATAGTTTGGCACATCTGTGTTTCCACATTGAGGATTCCAAAAGACGTTAATATCACTTTTCTAGCCGGTATGATGTTTGTTGTTCACAATAAGAAATCGCGAACCCATCACTCTCATAGCCGCCTTTTGAGACTTGATATGCAGTGTGATGCTGAAAGGAGGTAACACCAACGAGGTAAGTGAGCATCTTATTAATATATTTTGGAATTGTACGATATTGGAGAGCGAAACGAAAGTTAAAGTAAATAATACAGCTAGAGATAGCCACGTATTCCTACATACTCTCTCTACTTCTCAGCTAGAGGTGTGCGAGCGCTTTTGCCACGTGTTCCTGCGTTTTCCCATGCTCTCCTGTTCCACAGCTAGAGGTATACGTCCACTCTAGTCACGTGGTCCGCTATTTCATCGTTCCCCTCATATCCCCCAGTTAGAGGTGTCGACCACTCTACTCTAAACAAGTGAAGGATTTTTTCCTATTCTTTAGCTAGAGGTGTGGATCATTCTAGCCACGTGTCCTTCCATTTCTTATTTTTCTTTCATTCCTCAGCTAGGGGTGTGCGATTACTCTAACCCCGTGTTTCTCCACTTCCCTGGTGTTTTCCTAATCCTCTGCTAGAAGTGGTCGCACAACTCTAGCCAAGTCCATACAGAGATCCATAATCCGCCATAACCGCACCCTAGAGGGCTCCATAAGATCCCAGCAAAAAATTTGGAAGTTCTTCCAAAGGCACAACTTTAGAAGCACTACCAGGAGATGCACTCCCAATGATGTTCTTTATTTTAAATACCAAGGAAGTTATTTTATTTCAATTTTTATAACTTGGTTTTTTCATACTTTTCATAGCTTAAAATCAGAGTAAGAATTCATAAAGTGATACAAATCATTTAAATTTGGTAGAAAAAAATTGTAAATCCAATCTAAAAAATTTTGAATTTTTGAAAATATTTGAGGTCAAACGTTTCCGACAAGCATTAGAATCCATTAAAAATGATAAAAAATTATTTATTTGAGAAAATATAACAGAATTTTTTAATTTACATCCAAAACGTTGAATTCGGATCATAACTAAAGAAGTGATGCAAATTCAATGCAACGTCTTTTGAAATGGAGGACTTCCGTCCAATGACAAGCCCATGTTAAATTCATCGCTTCTGCGTCAATTTTGCACCACTTCCGGATTCAAAAAGAACATTTTCATTAATTTTTTGGCGACGCTTTTTTTGCTGGGATGTTGCGCAACCATCCTCTCCTACTAATTCTTAGCACTGTAAGGAAATCCTCCTACATTAAAGACTGTGGTGTAGTACAACAGACGGCCACATGAAAAGATTGTCTTAAAATGTATCCCTTATTCTGAATATTTATACACTATTCACAAAAAAATATAAATGTATTTTCTTGTCAATACAATTAAAATTATGTTTAAATGTGAGCTAACAACGTAATTTGTAAATACAATTACGATTTTAGTAATATTTTGTGACATTAGTAACTAATGTTGTTATATCAACAAAAATTTTGTTGAACTTAAAAATTTTCTTTAACAAAAATTTATTGTAAGTTCCAAAATTATAATATTATTTTGTGTGTTTAGTTGGGAATCCATATATCGGTGTGCTAACTTCGACTATTCAGAACATTATGATACCATAGTGGTGAATTGAATCCAGTGAAATATTTAACGTTGAACAAATACAAGTGAAGTTTCCTTGAGTGGACTGTAATTTATTTGTTAGCTCTCAGAATTGTAAAAAGGTTTGTATGGAAAGAAAAAGAGAAGATAGCAAAAGGCAAGTTTCAGTTTCAGTGAACAAAATGGGATTTTATTAAGAATCGCGCCAGCTTACCAAGATCAAAGTTAAAGCACAAGTGAAGTTAACAAACGAAGTGTTAGATCGACATTATGTTTTAGTACATACAACAATAAATATTGTTGTATGTACTTTAAATATTTCAGGTATCGATAACAGTAATTCAGTTGGATTGGTAATTCAAGACAATTCAAATATCTAAACGTTATTTAAGATTAATTCATTAGGAGAGTAATTAAAATTATTCAAATTTTGGAGAACGGAGTTCAACAAAGGTAGTTATGGTAACCATTGCACCACGGGGCCTCCCTGTGTTATCCATTACCATCCTATGGTGAGTATAAAAACAAATATAAAAGGTTTTTTGAGGAGAAAGAGCTCTCTCGAATGATTATATAATTTGAAGCCAATTGGATCCATGGGCCGGAACTATGCGCCAACTACAGCCACTCTCTATAATTGTAAAACCCATTTTGTTAAAATTCGATGAACTTAAATTTTACCTTAATGAAATTGCTCGTAAGTAATATCAAACTGCAATGAACTAATCGCTGGATCTGATTGTTATTTTTTCGTCGTGGTGTAACATGGACTTGTCATAGGACGGAAGTGCTCCATTTCAACAGCCGTTGCACTGAATTTGCATCACTTCTTTAGGTGTGATCGGAATTCAATGTTTTGGATGTAAATTAAAAAATTCTGTGATACTTTGTCAAATAATTAATTTTTATAATTTTTTATAATTTTTAATGGATTCTAACGCTTGTCGGAAATGTTTGACCTCAAATATTTTCAAAAATTCACAATTTTTTCAGATTGGATTTAACATTTTTTTCGACAAAATTTAAGTGATTTGTACCATTTTGTAAATTCTTACTCTGTTTTTAACCTATTTGAAAAAAAGTTAAAATTACCCATTAAAAGTATGAAAAACCAAGATATAAAAAGTTTAATTAAAAGAACTTCCTGGGTAGTTAAAATAAAGAACATAATTGGGAGTGCATCTGGAAGTGCTTTTAAAGTTGTGCCTTTGAAAGAACTTCCAAATTTTTTTACTGGGACCCTTCACCACTACTGTGGTACAGGGTATAATAAGTTTGTGCATTTGTATGTAACGCTGAGAAGGTGTAGTCATAGACCCATCTTTTAGTATACAGATCGGCTTAGAATTAAATTCTGAGTCGATTTAACAATGTCTGTCTGTTGATGTATTTTTGTGTGCAAAGTCCAGCTCGCAGCTTAAGTCCAATTGTCCTGATATTTGTCATAGGGCCTTTTTCGGCTCCAAGATGATCCCTACTGATTTTGGAAAAATATCGGTTCAGATTTAGATATAGCTGTCATATATATTTATAACCGATCTGCTCAGAAATGACGTATTCATCAATCGATCTTCTTCCAATTTCGTATAATCAAATATTTTGTGAGTCTCGTAAATTTACGCTTCTATGGCCTCAGAAGCCAATGTTTTGTTCCGATTTACGTGAAATTTTGCACAGGGAGTAGAATCAACATTATAAATATGCACACCGAATTTGGTTTAAATCGGTTCAGATTTAGATATAGCACCCATATATAGCTTTCGCCCGATTTACACTTCTATGGCACCAAAGTTTTACCTCGATTTACGTAAAAATTTTGCACAGGAAGTAAAATTAACATTATAAATATGCACATCGAATTTCATTGTAATCGGTCGTATGGCTCCAGAGGCCAAAGTTTTACCCCGATATACGTAAAATTTTGCATAAGGAGTAGAACTAACATTTTAAATATGCACACCGAATTTGGTTGAAACGGATTCAGATTAAGATATAGCTCCCATATATATCTGTCGTCCGATTTACAGATATGACCACCGTGTATCAAAATTTTCCTCTGATATACTTAAAATTGTGAACAGGGAATGGAAATAAAATGTTTACTATGCATGCCAAATTTAGTTGAAATTGGTTCAGATTTAGATATATCTACCATATAACTACCCGAGGTCAAAATTTCACTCTGATTTACTTGAAGTTTTCCATACACTCAAAAAAAGTGAACTCTCTATTTCACTAAAGCCAATTTAATTTTATTTTAGTTCATGGAGTTATTATGTTTGGAGAAAGTTTAATCTACTCTAATAATTTTTTGTGTACGTTAGTTTAATTAACTAAAACCGAGGAAAAAAATATACACAAATGAAGGATAAAGATTAACTAAATTCGTGTCTTCCACAAAATAGTTCAATATTTCTTTAAATTTGTAAATTTTACTACAAATGCGTTCATCATGAACTTCGTATGTCACTAAAGACATTCTTGCAATTTTGAACTCCATGTTTTTCCTTCAAACTAAAAAAATTTCTTTAACAAGTGAAAAAACTTAGTTATGTCTAATAAATTTTCTTGAATTTATCGAAAAATATTTACTTATTTTTATGACATCGGCGTGATGCCAACGTTTGTAATACTGTTTAGTTAAAATTTTCTAAAAATATTCAAAATTTTCTAAAATTAACCAAAAGTTTTCTTCCTGGTGGGTTCACTGTTTTTTCAGTGTAGACAGTAGGACTAACATTATTGCAACACATGCCAAATTTGATTAAAATCGATTCAGATTCTGATATAACTCCCATATGTATCTTTCGTTTGAGTTAGATTCATAAGACAACGGAGGCCAAAGTTTAATTTCGAAAATTTTGATGTTTTGCACAGAGAGTTCAATTAAAATTTTAGCAATGTGTGCCAAATTTTATCATAATAGGCTCAGAATTAGACAAAGCCCCCATATACTCGTATATGTTCTTTCGATTCCGATTTAGGAAATATGGCCAAAATCGTCACTGTTAAGTGGAAAACTCGCAAAAATGATTCAAATTTACCTATACTCTAAATCGTATATATCGACCTATAAGATTATGCAATTTAAATATTTCCAATATTTATACCCTTCACCACTACTGGTTATATATAGGTTAAATCTTAAAAGTGTAATTCTCAAATTTCATAACATTTCTATAAACGTATAGAAGTTTTATAATAAAAAAATGGACATATTCATTTGCATATTATCTTACCACAATATCCGCTTCCGTCACGAATCCAAAAAAATGTTTCTTTTTTTACTCTCACAAACTTTAACAATGGTCAGAAATGAAAAAGGGTCAACTAATTTGTTTGGCCTGATTATTGTCCAAAAACTATAAACAAAGTTATGCTACGCCATAACGTAAGAGATAAAAAATAACCCAAAAATAAATATAGATAGGCATAAAAAACATCTTTACATACAAAAGCTTGAACATTTTGGACATACATACATACCATATTTATTTATTTATTTGTGAATATGGGTGAAAATAGAAATATGAAATTATGACTATGTATTGGTCAACAAAAAAGACCACGTTCATGAAAATGTTTTATTCTATCTCTCCTCTCTTCTTTTATTTCTCTCTTTGTCTCTTGAAATTTAGTTGGCAAGAGATTTCAGAAAGAGAGAATAAAACCACTAACCTGGGAAACCTGCAAACATTTTCAATTTTATTTTAAATGCCTGCAGGAAAACGACCACAAATAGATGTCATAATAAAACAACTAAAAAAACCATAACCAGAAACCAAGAATTGGAGAGATAAAGCGTACGTGTGTATATATATGTATGTATAGTTTTCCAATCTCAACTAACACACTCACACAGATGTACAGACGTATCTGAATACCTTTGCAAACACATGATGATAACATTTTCCATGTATGTGTGCAACTGAGTCTTTTGTTTTTCATCTGTGTTGCCAAGGAATCAATGAATATTGAAAACTAAAATTAAATTTATTTTAGACTATTTAAGATTTATTTGTTTCAGGTAAACTTGCAAAGATATTGTTCAATAAGCGCACATTTGGTGTGCATATCGAGTGGATCCAATAAACAAATCCAAGTGCAAAAAGCCAAATATCCATGGACGGAAGTTTATGCTAAGTATTTGGTGAGGACCAGTTGGGAGTATGTATTATAAACTGCTGAAACCGAGTGAAAGGATCCCAGGAACTGATGCGTTTAATTCAATCATTGAGTGATAAACGGCCCCAATGGATTTTCCAGAACGATAACGCTCGGCTGCATGTTGCAAATCAGGTAGGAACATATTTGGAAGCACATAAATGGGAAGTCCTACCCACAGCCAGTATAGCCCAGGCATTGCTCCATCTGATTATCACTTGTTCCGATCGATAACGCATGTCCAGTCTGAACATAGTTTTTGTTTTTTGAAAAATTTGTTTTGGTATGGAATTAACTCATAGGCTAGATAAATGAAGATGCATGAAGAAAAGACACCTACTTTTCGAAAAAAAAATTCACAAATCATTTTCTTTAATTTTTCAAAAATTTTGTAAACAATACAGTTATGAACAAGTGTATACGGCCGTAAGTTCGGCCAGGCCGAATTTTATGTACCCTCCACCATGGATTGCATAGAAACTAAAGACTGTCATCCGCAATCGAATTACTTGGGTTGCGGTAACACTTGCCGATGGCAAGGTATCTTAAAACTTCTTAACACCGTGTTCTCAATTGTAAGTTAGTCCATACGGGTTATATATTAAACAATAAAGGTAAATAATTCAGTTTGACAAAATTTTCTATAGAAATAAAATTTTGAAAAATTTTCTAAAGAAATAAAATTTTGACAAAATTTTCTATAGCAATAAAATTTGACAAAATTTTCTAAAGAAAAAAAATTTTGGCAAAATTTTCTATAGAAATAAAATTTTGGCAAAATTTTCTATAGAAATAAAATCTTGACAAAATTTAGTATAGAAATAAAATTTTGACAAAATTTTTACAGAAATAAAATTTTGACAAAATTTTCTATAAAAAAAAATCTTGACCAAATTTTGTATAGTAATAAAGTTTTGACAAAATGTTCTATAGTAATAAACAACAAAAAAAGGCCGATTAAATACGTAAATAATTCAGCTTGACAAAATTTTCTATAGCAATAAAATTTGACAAAAATTTTCTACAGAAAAAAAATTTTGACAAAACTTTCTATAGAAATAAAATCTTGACAAAATTTTGTACAGTAATAAAATTTTGACAAAATTTTCTATAGCAATAAAATTTGACAGAATTTTCTACAGAAATGAAATTTTAACAAAATTTTCTATAGAAATAAAATCTGGACAAAATTTTGTATAGTAATAAAAATTTGACATTTTTTATAGAAATAAAATTTTGACAAAATTTTCTATAGAATTAAAATCTTGACAAAATTTTGTATAGTAATAAAATTTAAACAAAATTTTCTATAGTAATAAACAACAAAAAAAAAAGCCGATTAAATACGTAAATAATTCAGTTTGACAAAATTTTCTACAGAAATAAAATTTTGACAAAATTTTCTATAGCAATAAAATTTGACAAAATTTTCTACAGAAATAAAATTTTGACAAAATTTTCTATAGAAATAAAATCTTGACAAAATTTTGTACAGTAATAAAATTTTGACAAAATTTTTGCTTAAAGTTTGAAATCGATAGTAGTTTTTTATATCCTTCACCACTACTGTGGTACAGGGTATAATAAATTTGTGCACTTGTATGTAACACCAAGAAGGAAAAGTCTGAGACACATCGTTTAGTATACCGATCGTCTTAGAATTAAATTCGGAGTCGATTTAGCGATGTCAGTCTGTTTGTCTGTCTGTCTGTTCATGTATTTTTGTGCGCAAAGAACAGGTCGCAGTTTAAGTGCGATCGTCCTCCAATTTGGCATAGGGTCGTTTTTTAGAACAAAGACAATCGTTGTTGATTCTGGAAAAAATCGGTTCAGATTTAGATGTAGCTGCCATATATATTTATCCCCGATCTGGTCATGATTGACGTGTTTATCAACCGATGTTCTTCAAATTCCGTACATCCGAATATTTTATGAGTCTCGAAAAACTTGCAAAATATCAACCAAGCTCACATATATATATAGCTCCCATATATATCTTTCGTCCGATTTAGACTCATATGGCAACAGAGGCCAAAGTTTACTACCGATTTTCGTGAAATTTTGCACAGAGAGTAGAATTGGCATTCTAACAATGCTTCGTAAATTTGATTGAAATCGGTTCAGATTTAGATATAGCTCCCATATATATCTTTCGTCCGATTTGCACTTATATGACCTCAAAAGCTAGAGTATAGCCCTGACTTGCTTCAAATTTTACACAAGGAGTATGTTTAATAGTATCGGTAAGTCTGCCAAATTTGGTTGAAAACGGTTCAGATTTAGATATAACTCCCATATATATCTTTCGCCCGATTTGCACTCATATGATCACGGGGGCCAAAGTTATACTCCCATTTACGTGAAATTTTGCAGAGATATGCATGTCAACTTCGTTTCAGATTATATATAGCCCTCATATATACCTACACCAGAATTGGAGAAATATGTTTCATATTTTAGACCCAATTTCAATGGGATTTTCCTCCAATTGACTGGATAGTTTCCACAGAAAATATATTAATATGATATTTAAATGTGTCAAGTTTGATATAATTTGGTTCAGATTTAGATAAAGCCTCCATATATTCGTTTTTCCGATTTATACAAATATGGCCCAAAATTCCCAGACTTTACATAAAATTCTGTGATGATTTCCCCATATCTTAGTGATGATTTCTGTAGTGCCAGACTTTCCACAGAATGGTTGAGTTTTAAATAAGGCTCCAAGTCGCCCGACTTGACCAAATAATATATCACAACCCACACTTGACCACATATCGCCACTAATGAGTAGCAAAAATTGTAAATATTACTAAAATTGTCCTACATCTCGAATACATATGTATAGCCTGAAAAATCATAAATGCTCTTTTGTACAATTGCATTAAAATTTCTACTAATGTTTACTAACATTGTGTTTCATCCCAGGGCGTTAAACGATTTAAATTTTAATTCTAGAGTTTTTGTAAAAGTACAAAAATTGTCTCTTTTAAAGTATTTGTATCTGGAAATGCAAACCTTTATATAGGTCCCAGCAAATTTGAAGTAGTCGAGATGGTAGGTTAGGTTAGGTGGCAGCCCGACTCACTTAGACTATTCAGTCCATTGTCCATCAGTCCATCCACATTGGTGAACTTCTCACTTATCACTGAGTGCTGCCCGATTCCATGTTAAGCTCAATGACAAGGGACCTCCTTTTTATAGCCGAGTCCGAACGGCGTTCCACATTGCAATGAAACCACTTAGCTTTGAAACCCTCAGTAATGTCACCAGCATTACTGAGGTCGGATAAAGGGTGATACGGTCAAAATTTGGTCAATATTTTAAACATTTAAAAAACCTGAACACCCCTCATTTTGAAGGTATGTGTGTATAGAAAGTTGCTCCTATTTTGATTTTGGAATTCACTCTTCAGTTGTCAAAATGCCGTCCAAGCAAGAAGAGCAGCGTATCAAAATTTTGCTCGCGCATCGCGAAAATCCGAGCTACTCGCACGCAAAGCTGGCAAAATCGTTAAAAGTTGCTAAATCAACCGTTACAAATGTAATTAAAGTGTTTGGGGAACGTTTGTCGACAGTCAGGAAGTCTGGATCGGGGGGAAATAGAAAACCGGAAGCCGCTTAGACGACAAAGAGAGTTGCCGGTAGTTTCAAGCGAAACCCTAACCTCTCTCTCCGAGATGCCGCAAATAAACTGGGTGTATCGTCTACAACCGTGCATCGAGCCAAAAAACGAGCCGGACTATCGACTTACAAGAAGGTAGTGACTTCAAATCGGGATGATAAACAAAATACGACGGCCAAAGCGCGATCCCGGAGGCTGAACACGACGACGCTGACGAAGTTTGACTACGTGGTAATGGACGACGAAACCTACTGTCAAAGTTCGCAAAGAAATATCTGGTTTGGCAAGCCATCTGTACCTGTGGCTTGAAAAGCAGCATTTTCATAGCTTCCGGGACTGTCAACCAAGAAATTTACGTGAAAGAGTGTTTGAATAAACGTCTGCTGCCTTTCCTGAAGAAACACGGTTGTTCCGTACTGTTTTGGCCGGATTTGGCATCTTGCCATTACGGTAAAAAGGCCATGGAGTGGTACGCCGCCAACAACGTGCAGGTGGTTCCCAAGGACAAGAACCCTCCCAACACGCCAGAGCTCCGCCCAATTGAGAAATACTGAGCTATTGTCAAGCGGAACCTAAAGAAGACCAAAAAAACTGCTAAGGACGAGCAGCAGTTCAAGGCAAACTGGCTTTCTGCCGCGAAGAAGGTGGACAAGATGGCTGTACAAAATCTGATGGCAGGTGTCAAGCGTGAGGCCCGGCAATTCGGATTTGGAAAAGCGAAAGCCTAACTGAATATTTTTCCTGAATTTTGACCGTATCACCCTTTAATCCAACGCTGAAAAACTTTTTGGTGTTCGGTCGAAGCAGGAATCGAACCCACGACCTTGTGTATGCAAGGCGGGCATGCTAACCATTGCACCACGCTGGCTAGTCGAGATGGTAACACAAATGTTTGTCTACATAGTGGTGAAGGGTATAATATGGTCGGCTCCGCCTTATTTTAGACTTTGCTTACTTGTTTTGTAGAAATATGTGCTTTATTTGGTATATATTTGTTTATCCTTTCAAGCCCCTAGTCTCCAAGAAAAAGTTTGCTTGGATCCAAAGATTTTTCCTTAAGGATTTTGATGTTGATTCCAAGCCAAAGATGCCGCTTTTTTAATGTAAAGATATTTTTTAGCAACCTGTCTGGGCTTAAACCTGGGATCAATATAATTTAAATTAGGATGCAAATACGATTTGCGTAAATGGATACTTCGATGTATTAGAAACGGAATTGTATATTTTTTATATCCTCTCAAAATACAGTTATTCTATTTCAACAAATTGCATAATTTTTATTAGACAAAGACAAAATTACAACGAAACGGCAACACTGGTTCAATTCACATCTGCCAATGTGTGATTGCGTATACATCTCAATGGTTGTATGTGCGTGTATTTGTGTGTGTGTTTGTGGAGTAAACCTTGTACTGCTGCATAAGCTATTGCGGTCATTTCAAGTGGCTACGATGCGGTCTATTAATTGCTCTAATATTGCCAAACTGTGCAAACACTAAACTGCCGAAATTTTCGTACATAAATTAAATTTGCACAAACAACCTCATCCACACGCTGCCCTTCTTCTCACCTCGAGTAGTGATTAGGGTGGCAATGGAGAAACCTCTTCTAATGGTCCTTGTGGAACGATGAAAGAAAGACCAACAAAAACTCTCGCTAATAGGTCGATATGCAAACTAACTATATGCATTGCAATTGAGAAGACTTAGATTCAACCAACTTACCAACCTGTGTGTAAGCTAAATGGTATGATTGGATGGCCCAAAAATAGGGCCCCCTAGGTCCGTCGATCGGTGTGTGTGTGTGTGTTTGTCTACGGCAATAAAATCACCCATAGAACGGAAGATAGATACGAGTCCATTCGTTTTTGGTATCACCATCACCACTAACACTATTACCACCACCACGACCACTACTTCTTCCACAATCGTCAATGATACGTGTGGGAAATGAGAGAAGAGGTCAGGGATTTGAAATGATAAAGGAGCTTTTTTACTTTTGGCATTGGTTACTGAATATGCAGTTTGGGTTATGTTGGTTGAATGGTCGGTTGTTTGGTTGGTAGGTCACATTCTTGTTTGTTTGTAGTTGGTCTGGTTGAATGAACTCTTCATTTATATTTCCCTTGCTTCGAGGTAGATAAACCATTGATAGTGTAATAGAAGAAGCGAAATAGAAGGCCAAAATGGCAAGATGTGAAAAATACTTCTACTGATTAATTTTAGATGTTAAATGAGGCTCATTGTAAGGTTAATACAAACTTCATGGAGGTAAATATTTTAAAGAGAAATGAAGTCATTTAGACGAAAGTGGAAGAATATTGTTATACCCTTCGACGTTAATGGCATACAGCTTTAGTTTATAAGAAATAGAATTTGAGAGCACAACTCTTTTTATTCACTCCTATAATTTTAGAGTCTGCTTGTTTGTTTGCTTAATCCGGATAGGAATAGAAAAAAACTGGATTTTATAGCCAACTATATGTCAAACCAAAATCGATTATATCTTACATTATATTAAAGGTTTTAATTACCATATTTAAAAACATCCGTTTATAACATTAATCGATTTGGTTATATTTGAATCGTATTCTACTCAATTTCCAAT
Organism: Haematobia irritans; assembly: GCF_050003625.1. Taxonomy (NCBI): domain Eukaryota; kingdom Metazoa; phylum Arthropoda; class Insecta; order Diptera; family Muscidae; genus Haematobia; species Haematobia irritans. The sequence goes on from NC_134399.1 coordinate 146,479,624, forward strand.
TAAAGAAACTTTTTATTTGTATTTCCTTGATTTTAAATCTTAATGCTATTTACCCGACAATAGAACAAACAAAAACTTTACGTATGGAGAATGTGAAAATACAATTTTCTATTAAATTTAGTTCAAACAATGCTTTTTAAACACAAATGTTAAACTAGACAAAATGATGGACTGGAAAAAATGTGAATGCAGAAACTTTTGATAGACAAAGAGTTCAGAATATTTATTCGCTGCTGAAAATGTGATGGCTAAATATCAATAGCAAATTAATAAGTGGGAATAAACTTTGGTAACGAACAAATATTTCACAGATAGTTAGTTAAGCCATATGCCCTTTTAAGTTATGAGTGAACCTGCAGTGACGGGATCGAAATATTCTTAATATATTTGCAAGAGTTTCTTCTTTCATCTTATCATTTGAAATGTATTGTGATTCCTCGTCCCCATTAGCCTGATGTGTCACCCATTTTGATTTGAATTCTCGAGAGTATAGAGGGGGACTGAAGCAAATTGGGTCCATTTGTATGGTAGTTTTTTTAGGGGATTACACAGGAATTATTAAATCTTGCACAGAAAAAAATGTCCCTTGTCAAAATTTGGAGTAAAATTTAGTTCAATTTTCGTGCGTGATAGTTCATTCTTCCTATAAAAAAGTTCACTTTTTTCGGTGTGTACTCCATAATCCGTTAAAGTAGATTTTTTTAATTTGTGCTACTCTGCGCACAAATTTATATGTGATCACCATTAAGTGATCATTATAACTTTGTTTTATTATGTTATGGATTACAAATGTGTATAATTCCAAATTCGCAAATTTTGGCTTTAAATCTACACTTAAAAGAAGCATGCATGGTTCCAAAGATTTTGTCTTTACACAAATGATTTTGGTACTGATTCCGAGCCAAAGAAGAAGACAATTGAAGTAAGGATACTTCATATTTGCCAAATTTGGCAAATATCGGGCGATAAATATACGAGTATATGGGAGCTATATCTAAATCTGAACCGATTTCAATTTTAATTTGGCACACTTAAAGGGTGGTCAATTGGATTACCTTGTGACAAATTTGACGCCGATCGATATATCGAAATCGGGCGATACATATATATGGGAGCTATATCTAAATTTGATTTTTTTCCAAATTCAATAGCGTTCATCCCTGTACCGAAAAACGCCTCACACCAAATTTCATCTAAATCGGTTTATAATTGCAACTGGAATCCTGTGAACAACATTGACGGACGGACGGACACAATGCGCTAGATCGACTCAGGAGATGATTCTGAGTCATTCCGTTTGTAACACATCGAAATATTGATCTAAGACCCCACAAAGTATATATATTATGGGTCGTGGTGAAATTCTGAGTCGATCTGAGCATGTCCGTCCGTCCGTCCGTCTGTTGAAATCACGCTAACTTCCGAACGAAACAAGCTATCGACTTGAAACTTGGCACAAGTAGTTGTTATTGATGTAGGTCGGATGGTATTGCAAATGAGCCATATCGGTCCACTTTTACGTATAGCCCCCATATAAACGGACCGCCAAATTTGGCTTGCGAGGCCTCTAAGAGAAGCAAATTTCATCCGATCCGGCTGAAATTTGGTACGTGATGTTAGTATATGATGTCTAACAACCATGCACAAATTGGTCGATATCGGTCCACTTTTACGTATAGCCCCCATATAAACGGACCCCCAAATTTGGCTTGCGATTGCTCTAAGAGAAGCACGTTTCATCCGATCCGGCTGAAATTTGGTACAAGGTTTTAGTATATGGTCTCTAACAACCATGCAAAAATTGGTCCATATCGGTCCATAATTACATATAGCCCCCATATAAACCGATCCCCCGATTTGGCTTGCGGAGCCTCTAAGAGAACCAAATTTCATCCGATCCGTCTTAAATTTGGTACATGGTGTTAGTATATGGTCTTTAACAACCATGCAAAAATTGGTCCACATCGGTCTAACAACCATGCAAAAATTGGTCCATATCGGTCTATAATTACATATAGCCCCCATATAAACCGATCTCCCGATTTGGCTTGCGGAGCCTCTAAGAGAAGCAAATTTCATCCGATCCGGCTGAAATTTGGTACATGGTATTGGTATATGTTCTCTAATGACAATGCAGAAATTGGTCCACATCGGTCCATAATTATATATAGCCCCCACATAAACCGATCCCCCGATTTGACTTGCGAGGCCTCTAAGAAGCGAAAATTTCATCCGATCTGGCTAAAATTTGGTACATGGTGTAGGTATATGTTCTCTAATGACCATGCAAAAATTGGTCCATATCGGTTCATAATTATATATAGCCCCCATATAAATCGATTCCCAGATTTGTCCTCCGGAGCCTCTTGTAGGAGCAAAATTCATCCGATCCGGTTGAAATTTGAAATGTGGTGTTAGTATAAGGCCGCTAATATCCATTCCAAAATTGGTCCATATCGGTCTATAGTTATATATAGCTGATCCCCAATCACACAAAAATTAGTCTATATCGGTTCATATTCATGGTTGCCACTCGAGCCAAAAATAATCTACCAAAATTTTATTTTTATGGAAAACATTGTCAAAATGTTATTTCTATAGAAAATTTTGTCAAAATTTTATTTCTATAGAAAATTTTGTAAAAATTTTATTTCTATAGAAAATTTTGTCAAAATTTTATTTCTATAGAAATTTTTTTTCCAAATTTTATTTCTATAGAAAATTTTTTCAAAATTTACTTCTTTAGAAAATGTTGTCAAAATTTTATTTTGTCAAAATTTTATTTCTATAGAAAATTTTGTCAAAATTGTATTTCTAAAGAAAATTTTATCAAAATTTTATTCCTATAGAAAATTTTGTCAAATTTTATTTCTATAGAAAATTTTGTCAAAATTTTATTTCTATAGAAAATGTTGTCAAAATTTTAATTCTACAGAGAATGTTGTCAACATTTTAAATCTATTGAAAATTTTGTCAAAATTTTATTTCTATAGAAAATTTTGTCAACATTTTATTTCTCTATTTTATCTTATTTTATCTTATTTTATTTCTATAGAAAATTTTGTCAACATTTTATTTCTCTAGAAAATTTTGTCAAAATTGTATTTCTATAGAAAATTTTGTCAAGATTTTATTTCTATAGAAAATTTTGTCAAAGTTTTATTTCTATAGAAAAATTTTGTCAAACTTAATTATATACGTATTAAATCCGCCTTTTTTAGTTTAATATATCCCGTATGGACTACCTTGCAATTTAGAAGACGGTGTTAGGAAGGATTTAGATACCTTGCCATCGGCAAGTGTTACCGCAACCCAAGTAATTCGATTGTGGATGACAGTCTTCAGTAGAAGTTTCTACGCATTCCATGGTGGAGGGTACATAAGCTTCGGCCTGGCCGAACTTACGGCCGTATATACTTGTTTTACTTTGTGCTACTTTACGCACAAAGTTATATGTGATCACCATTAAATTATCATTACAACTTTGTTTTATTGTATTATGGATTACAACTGTGAATAATTCCTAATTCACAAATTTTAGGGACCTCTCTGGCTTTAAATCTACACTTAAAAGAAGCTTGCGTGGGTCCAAAGATTTTTACCGAAGGAATTTGTATGGTAATAGTAGGTTTAAAGTCATTGTTAAGTTTTATTAATATGATGTTGGTATTGATTCCGAGCCAAAGAAGCGGAGAATTGAAGTAAGGATACTTTTATAACACGATTATCTTTTAAATTTGAGTTTTGCGTACTTCATTTTAGGAGACAAATTTTAATTTATTCGTACTTTTAGCTATTTTCTTCATGTGCCACCAAGGACGTTTAAAAACGTGTTAACGACAACTTTAATTTAAAAATTCAGTTTCGACTTCAAGTAGAGATAATGTTGTGTGTTCAAGTAAAAACGTCTTTAAATCAACGTATTAAAAAGACAACTGCAATTTTTGAACGCTTTGTAGTTAAGATACAAAAAGGCAATAAATTTAAAGACGATTTATCAGTGAAATGCGCCTTCTATGCTAAGCAAAATTCCCATTCGTATTTTAAGGACATGAAATCACAGGCCTCATGACAATATGATTTTCACTGCAAAATACTAACTCCTTACCAATTTTAGATTAAGTTACTTCCAAGATTGACAAGTGAGAAAATTAAGGAGTATATGTTTATTGCAATTTTATCACAATCTGAACAGAAATGCCTGATATTAGGAGCTACGAGTATACTTGGTTTTACACCTACAGAGTTAGGTTAGGTATAGTGGCAACCCGATATATCAGACTCATTAGACTATTCAGTCTATTGTCATACCACAGTGGTGAACTTCTCTTTTATCACTGAGTGCTGCCCGATTCTATGTTAAGCTCAATGACAAGGGACCACCTTTTTAAGGCCGAGTTCGAACGGCGTTCCACATTGCAGTGACACCACTTAGACAAGCTTTGAAGCACTCAGAAATGTCAACAGCATTACTGTTGACATTTCTGAGCGTTTCCAAAGCAGCACAGTGGCTCCTACCTACAGAGTAAGTAGACCACACTGAAAAAAAAGCATACTCGGTTCCAAAGATTTTGTCTTTACTTTAAAAAATTTGGTATTGATTCCGAGCCAAAGAAGCGGAGAATACAAGTAAGGATACTTTTAAGACACAATTCTCTTTTAAATTTAGGTTTTGTGTACTTGCTTCTAGGAAGCAAATTTTAATTTTTCGCTTTTTCAGCTTTTTTCTTCATATGCTATCAAAGTTCTTTAAAAACGAGTTAACGGCAACTTTATTTTCCAAATTAGGACTCGACTTCCAGTAGAAATTATGCTATGTTTGAAGTAAAAAACTTCTTTAAAATAAAGTTTTGAAAAACATGTCCTATATTTGAACGATTTTTTGCTTTGTAGTCAAGATGCAAAAAAACAACAAATTTAAAGACAATTTCATTAAATTTAAAGAGTTTTTCTGAATTATTAAAGTCAAGTTGACCTTAGCCTATAAATTTTTTCTTTCATGTTAAGATACCCATTTTTAAGTCAAATCACTTAATTATAAGGACAATACGACTTCATTGAAAAGTTTATCGACTTGTGGACAAGGAAAATAACTTTATTTTAGAGAAATGCGTCTTCTATGCTAAGCAAAATTTGTATTCGTATTTTAAAGACATGAAATCTTTTTTCAGTGCACTAATATTGAGTTAATTATTAAAAAATAGGAAACCGCTCAATTAGTGTGGATAATGTAGTCAAAATTGGACAATGCATTTATGTGAGAGCTATGTGTAAGTCGGCTAATACACCTAAATTTGAAATTTGAGTAACATTTGGCAATAAATAAGAGAATTATGGACAAATTTGGGAAAATCGATCTGGGCATATATATGGAAGCTATATCTAAACGTGAATCGATGTGGATGATATTTTGCAGGTTTGATTGATATCAGAGAAGGTTGCCTTGTGGTAAGTTTGAATAAGATCGGTTAGTAAAAAAGGCTATTCTATAGCGTTCGTCCTTGTGCCCAAACAACACTCTGTACCAAATTTCATCAAAATCGGTTAATAATTGCGACCGGAACCTGCGAACAACAAATACATGGACAAACGGACACCAAGCGCTAGATCGACTCAGGAGGTGATTCTGAGTCGATCGGTATATATATTTAATGGGGTCTAAAATCAATATTTCTGGTAGCCACATTTTTTGGCAGATCAAAGTTGTTATACCCTGACCACTATGTGGTTTAGGGAATAAAAACCAAAACATTTTTTTAAATTAACCTATTTAAGATTGCTTCTATTTTCCTAGCATCTGCTTAAATCTTTACTATGCTAAACAGCATAGAATGACCCAAATTAATTGGCATACCAATAAATCATATTTTCATCTCAATTGCCCCATATACTTCATTTTTTTTTTTTCAATTTAGTTTGTAGTTACTACCCTGAATATGAAATTTCATCCGAGTACAATTTTCTCATCTAGCAAATATTTTCGTAGGCTTAATAAAGTTCATGGTAAATGAACAAAAGTTGTGAGTTGAAGTTTGATGTTAAATAAGTACAATTTTGTAGAATAGTGCTGACAAGGGCAAAGAGGGTGAAAGCCTTCAAGAAATAGGAGGACATTCATGCAAATATTATCATGCCATAGTGCGAATGGTCGAAACGACACCAAATAAAATGAACTGACCATATTTTAGCTTTCAATGCTCTTCATCTCAGATAACAAAGATATCGACTGTATTATGCTGGTTAAACAAATTAAGAATTTATGAATAATATTTTCCACATGCTTTTGGGCATGTGTAGGAGACACATACACTCAACGAGGTGGAGTGTGACAAGCAGTGGTAATTATCTATCCTGAAACATCAGAACTATCATTCAAAAAATAAGAATAAGTGCAACTCGAGCGGGGTTCCGATATCTCTGGTAATACGTATATTTTTTGCAAGGCTAAATTAAAATTTTTAGTAAACAAGTATATACTGCCGTAAGTTCGGCCAGGCCGAATCCTATGTACCCTCCACCATGGATTGCATAGAAACTTGTACTAAAGACTGTCATCCACAATCGAATTACTTGGGTTGCGGTAACACTTGGCGATGGCAAGGTATTTTAAAATTTCTTAACGTCTTCTCAATTGTAAGTTAGTCCATACGGGATATATATTAAACAAAAAAGCCGACTAAATACGTATATAAATCAGTTTGACAAAATTTTCTATAGAAATAAAATTTTTATAACATTTTCTATAGAAATAAAATCTTGACAAAATTTTGTAAAGCAATAAAATTTTGACAAAATATTGTATAGTAATAAAATTTTGACAAAATTTTCTATAAAAATAAAATCTTGACAAAATTTTCTATAGTAATAAAATTTTTACAAAATTTACTGTAGAAATAAAATTTTGGTAGATTATTTTTTGGGGTCGGCTATACGTAACTATAGACCTATATGGATCAATTTTGGCATGGTGGTTAGCGGCCATATACTAGCGCAATGTACCGAATTTCAACCGGATCGGGTGAATTTTGCTCTTCCAAGGGGCTCCGAAGATCAAATCTGGGGATCGGTTTATATGGGGGCTATATATAATTATAGACCATATACCAATATCATGTACCAAATTTCAGGCGGATCGGATGAAATTTGCTTCTCTTTGAGGCTACGCAAGCCAAATCTGGGGATCGGTTTATATGGAAGTTATATATAATAATGGACCGATGCAGGGCTGTGGAGCCGGAGTCGGAGTCTTGAAGTCGGAGTCTGAAGATTTTGCTGTCGGAGTCGAGCAAAATTTTTACGACTCCGACTCCGGCTAAACCAAATTTTTAAAACACTTCACATTTTTGTAACTAAGCAAGTTTTTACGCAAATTAGTTTCCATTGCGTTATTCATACGATCAATATACAGCATGATTGTAAATGAAAATCAACTTCCATCCATTTTTAAGCCCATATCAATTTACTTGAAATATGTCGAACAATCGAAATTATTTTTTTAAATTTTATTTTAAGGTCATATACATATGTGGAATATTGACAGAAAATTTTTTCAAAGTTTTTTTTTTTTTATAGAAAATTTTGTCAAAATGTTATTTCTATAAAAAGTTTTCTCAAAATTTTATTTCTATAGCAAATTTTGTCAAAATTTTATTTCTATAAAAATTTATTAAAAATTTTATTACTTTAGAAATATTTTTTTCTATATAAAATTTAGTCAAAATTTTATTTCTATAGAAAATTGAGCCAAAATTTTGTTTCTATAGAATATTTTGCAAAATTTTATTTCTATAGAAAATTTTGCAAATTTTTTTTGTTACACAAATTTTTTTTTCAAAATTTTATTTCTATTGATAATTTTATTTCTATAAAAATTTAAGTCAAAATTTTATTTTTATAGAAAATTTTGCCAAAATTTTACAGTAATAGATTTTTTTATTAGAAAATATGGTCAAAATTTTATTTCTATAGAAAATTTTGTCAAAATTTTATTTTTATAGAAAATTATGCCAAAATTTTATAGTAATACATTTTTTTATTAGAAAATTTGGTCAAAATTTTATTTCTATAGAAAATTTTGTCAAAATTTTATTTCTATAGAAAATTTAGTCAAAATTTTGTTTCTGTAGAATATTTTGCAGAATTTTATTTACTATACAAAATTTTTTTCTAAAATTGTATTTTTATTGATATTTTTTTCAAAATGTTATTTCTATAAGAAAAAATTGTCAAATTTTATTGCTATAGCAAATTTTCTCCAAATTTTTTTTCTTACTGATGCTCACTGATACTCACTGCTATAAAAAATGTATTCAAAATTTTATTGCTATAGAAATATTATTTTCTATATAAAATTTAGTCAACATTTTATTTCTATAGAAAATTTAGTCAAAATTTTGTTTCTATAGAATATTTTGCAAAATTTTATTTTATATAGACAATTTTGCAAAATTTTGTTTGCTACACAATTTTTTTTTTAATTGTATTTATATTCAAATATTTTTTCAAACTTTTATTTCTATAAAAAATTTAGTCAAAATTTTAATTCTGTAAAAATTTTCCAAAATTTTATTTACTAGACAAAAATTTTTCCAAAATTGTATGCTCACAGATACTCACTGCTAAGTCGAAAACTTGTAGAAATGACTCAAATTTTCAAATTTTTCAATGAATGAATCATAAATGCATTTTTGCGAAATTGTCTAAACAATTATAAATATTTCTCAAATATTGGCCGAGATTTTGTAGAAGTCTGATTTGAGATATATTATAATCGGCCCGCCCGACTTTAAACTTTCCTTGCATTTTTATTTTTTTGTTAAAATTGTGTTACGTCCCATAACGTTAAATTTAAATTTTAAGTACATAGATTTTGTAGAAGTATATACAATTTTGTCTAAATCGATTCAGATTCAAATTCATGCATATGGGAATATAAACCTTTATATAGCTCGCAACAAATTTAAAGGATTTGAGATAGTAACAATAATTTTGGTCCACAAATACATATACTGTTGGTATCTTCTCATATTATGATGGGTATTTATATCATTATTTTATTTATTAAACATTGCCCTAAATTTGAAATATGGAGTTCAATTGGCATCTAATGTGAAATTAAGACCTTTCTTTGCACACATAAATAAATACGATACTTTAAATCGATCCACTATAGAACTACAAATTAGTGGTATTAAAATGAGATTTAGTTATATTACCCCGAGTCGACTCCGGAGTCGGAGTCGAGCTGATGAAAAATGCTGGAGTCGGAGTCGAGCAAAATTGGCTCGACTCCACAGCCCTGGAGTGGACCAATTTTTGCATGGTTGTTATAGACCAAATACTAATATTATGTACAAAATTTCAACCGAATCGGATGAAATTTGCTCCTAAAAGAGGTTTCGAAAGCCAAATCTGGGGATGGGTTTATATGGGGGATATATATAATTATGGACCGATATGGACCAATTTTTGCATGGTTGTTAGAGACCACATACTAATATAACGTACACATTTTTAACCGAATCGGACCAAATTTGATCCTCCAAGAGTCTCCGGAGGTCAAATCGGGGATCAGTTTATAAGGGGCTATATATAATTATGGACCTATATGGACCAATTTTAACATGAATGTTAGAGACCATACACTAATAGAACAAACTACTTTCCATAGTCGTGATCGGACGGTGACAAGATGAAACGGAAACGTTCACAATAAATCAAAACGGAATGTTCACAATTTCGTTCACGGGGGTTTACGATTTCATGAACGGCATTCGTTTTTTCTTTGGCCATGAAAAGTCTTAAAATAATCGTTAGGCGTTATTATGGCAACTCCCTCGGTGGTGCAATGTGCTAAGGCGACTGTTAACGCGTATAGTGCAGAAAACACAGGTTCGAGTCAAGGTAGCGGATATCTTTTTTTTTTTTAATTTTGTTTATTAATTCGTAACCACAATGTTTTCAGATCGTGAACGCTGGTTGTTATTTCGACAACGCATGGTGTATATCACAATGGACTGAATAGTCTAAGTGAGCCTGATACATCGGGCTGCCACATAACCATGATGTCATTTTATCGTTGTCAGATCGACAACGCCTGTTCTCCGTTTGACACCACATGTGTGTTGATTCACTTTCATGAACGAATCGTTTTGAAATGAGCACGCCGTGCATGATTTTTTCTATGAGTGTATATTAACGCCGCGCACCAAATTTCAACCGAATCGGATGAAATTTGCTCCTCCAATGGATCCGCAAGCAAAATCTGGGGATCGGTTTATATGGGGGCTATCTATAATTATGGACCGATATGGGCCAATTTTGCATGGGTATTAGAGGTCATATACTAACACCACGTATCAAATTTCAGCCGAATCGGATGAAATTTGCTCCTGCAAGAGGATCCGCAAGCGAAATCTGGGCTACATCAATAACAACTACTTGTGCCAAGTTTCAAGTCAATAGCTTGTTTCGTTCAGAAGTTAGCGTGATTTTCGGACAGACGGACATAGCTAGATCGACGCAGAATTTCACCACGACCCACACTATATATACTTTATGGGGTCTTAGACCAATATTTCGATGTGTATTAAAATCATAAATATTTACTGCAAATGATTTATTTCTTACGATTTAAACTCCTCTCCTCGTTTAAGAAATTATCCATAATATAGAATTTCATACGCTTCCTTGTTCTTAGATTACGTCTAACAAATAAACTAATATCTGACCTTATTGTTCATAAATAATCTGATTAGAGTAATAATTTATTTTGACAACAGCCGTAATCTATGGCAGGGGGGAAATGAAGTGAATAAATGATGTTACCAAGCCAATGGTATTGTGTCTCGCCTTTGGTCCATTGACTAATGATTCTCTTGAGGCGTATAGGGGCAGAACTTTATTAATTGATTTCAATGATTGATTTCCTTTTTGAAACCATCATTAGCAATTTAATAGTTTCAGACAATTATCATGGTATTCTGTTGTGAGAGGAAAGCCAACGATGATGATAATTATGGACCAATATGTTAGTAGGTACAAATATTCGTTGCTTGTACCATTGCAGTGTTGTTCAATTGTGACTTTGATAATTTCGTTTTCGGTATATATATTTTTATAAGTCCATAGGTTTGGGTTAAACTTTGTATTATTTAAGAAGATTATTATTAATAAAGGATAATCGTAAATAACTCCAATACGAAGTGGACGTTAGGAATGTTTTAATCACTCGTTTTCTTCATATAAAGCAGGAAGTACACTAAAAACCAGGGCACTAGGGTCAATTTCGCTTTATTTATTTCATGAAAATTTGAGAAATTTTCTTTCAATATTTGTTGTTTCGAGCAATTTGGATAACCAGTGCACCTTCTATCCTCTCGATAAGAGAAATCGGGAGATCAGTATATATGGATTAATTGATCCAATTAATTAATTGATCCAATTAATTTTTATTTGAAATGTCTTCAATCAATTAAAAAATTAATTGAAACTCAATAAAAACATTAATTGAAACTCAATTCAAAATTAATTGATTTTTGTTATTGATTTTTGTTAAGACTTTTGTGATTGATTTTTGTTAAGACTTTATTTAATTTTAAAAGATTTCGTGAATTTGTTTTTCTGTGTGGGAGCTATATCTAAATATGAACCGATACACATAATATTCACCATACCTTTTGCTGGATCTTAAGTACCTCTGGATTTTTAATTTCAGGCAAATCGGATAAAAATAGATGCTCATGAGCCCAAATTAGGGTGTCAGTTTATAACAGGTTGGCTGATAAGTCCCCGGTCTAACAAAAACAAAAAAAACATTTTTTTGTCAAAATTCGTTTTTATTATTCAACATAGTTCCCTGCAAGAGCGATACAACGATTATAACGACCTTCCAATTTTTTGATACCATTTTGGTAGTACTCCTTTAGTTTCGGCGATCACCTCTTCATTGCAGCCAAATTCTTTTCCTGCGAGCATCCTTTTGAGGTCTGAGAACAAGAAAAAGTCGCTGGGGCCAGATCTGGAGAATACGGTGGGTGGGGAAGCAATATCAAAGGGGGCTATATCAAAACCACGACCTATATCTTCGAACTTGACCTGCCTACAGACAAAGGCGAATCTATGCAAACTTTCAGCACGATAAGTTCGTTATTGAAGGCAGTTCACCACTTTGGCATCACATTTGAAGGTTGCACCATGTTTACAACAGACAGTCAGTCAACCAGACAGACGGACATCGTTTTATCGTCTTAGATTTTCTCCCTGGTCAAGAATATGAATGACAAACTTTTTATAGATCCATCGCCATTCTACACAGAAAAAAATTTCCGTAGTTAAACTAACGCTAAATTTAACTTTTTTTATTGGAAAAAAATTATTTGCTTGTAGTTAATTTTTACTGTTTTTATCGAAATTTTCCACAGCTTAATAAAATCTTACTTTTTTAAAGTATGTCTCAAAAATTTTATGAATTGGACCAGTCCTAGTTCTGGTCAAGATGTATGGAAGGGACCGGTCACTTTAACATGGGTTTGTCATTGACGGGGTAAATTTACACTTTAGGACACGCCTTGGACTCGTTCCTAAGGACACGTCCTGGGGCATTTTAGTAGTAGCACTTCATAGACAGGTCCTCATGAACCAGTCTCGGACAAACTCTTAGAAATTTGTTTCAGTTTGGTTATCCGAATCACACCAGAAATGAAAAACTTTTGAAAAATGTTGAACAATAGGTTATTCTGGTAATTCTACTTCACTAAATGTGTAGATCCAATAAGATTTTTATATCAAGCGAGTATGGAAATCATTAAGTTATCACTATTTAAAAACTGCGACAAACTGGATCACCAGTACCAGTGCTGTGATAGTCCGTCAGTGGCACCAATTTCCCGTAGGGAATATTTCCAAATGAACCGTTTAAACCCTAGGGAATATTTCCAAATGAACCATCAAAAACCCTATGGATAACTAATCTACTGTACATGTTACACCAGTTTTCGATGATAGCCATTTAAGCAGAAGATTCACAGCCCAATACCCCAAGGTTCAAAAAATAATCCAACATCCAGTATGCTATATATGTAAACTCTCAAGCTTTCAATAAAATGTCATCCTTAATTGGTTTTCAATCATTAAGATCTACGTGGTATACCTCAATACTCGTATATATGTGTACCCTTGGATTTGTTAGTTTATTTATTTTGTATCTTTCAATTGATGTTTCATACCGCATATGCAATACATGATTAATCAAAAGGCTAAGAACTCAATAATCATCGTCCTCACATTCATTGTGAATGTGTGTGTGTGTACATGTGTCGGTTATGTGAAAATGCCAATGTCAACAATTCGGTTCTTTTATTGCCAAAAATTTAGCTCGTATTTTAAAATACAAATTTACTCAGTAATTCATATTGACATTGAAGTTGTCTGAACTTTCATTGACTTCTCGGTGAGTTTTTATGCATGTGTTTGTGTGTGTGTGCATATTGCAATGATGTGTCATCCATTGGTCGGGAATGGCGAGGACGATGAGAACAATTCCACTCAAGCATTACAAATATTTGATAAAGGATTCGACAGTCATGGATGTGTTTGTGTCCATTAGAGACAGGATTACGGTAAGATTTTGTTGATGCTAGCTTGGTTCCCTATTGAATGGTTTTGGATTGTATGGAAAGTTGGTATGGTTGTTGTTTTTTTGTTGTTGCAACAACTGCCATCGCCAATCACAACGAGACAATGGAACTAATGTTCCGAGACAGACCACTACTAAGATAAGCGCTATTGAGAAAAATTGTAACAAATATTTTCTGAGATAATTTTAAATAGTACCTCTTGAAATTGCAAATTAGAAATGAACATTGATGATAGTCGTACACAACGTAATTAAATGGGGGTGATTAACTATGTTTTGCTAAGATTTAAAATTGAATCGAAATCTGAAATTCGAATTAAGGTGGCTGATATTTTGTATATTTAAAGGGCACTATAGAAAAATTTTTGAAATAATGATAATAATGGAATAATTTTAGGAATAAGCCAATACGAAGTTCCTTAATAATTATTTTTTCCTTGAGTGGAAACTATGTTTATACCCTTCACCACTACTGTGGTACAGGGTATAATAAGTTTGTGCATTTGTATGTAACGCCAAGAAGGAAAAGTCTGAGACCCATCGTTTAGTATACCGATCGTCTTAGAATTAAATTCTGAGTCGATTTAGCGATGTCCGTTTGTCTGTCTGTCTGTCTGTCTGTCTGTCTGTCTGTCTGTCTGTCCGTCTGTCTGTCTGTTGATGTATTTTTGTGTGCAAAGTACAGCTCGCAGTTTTAGTCCGATTGTCCTAAAATTTGGTATAGGGTCCTGTTTCGGCTCGAAGACGATCCCTATTGATTTTGGAAAAAATCGGTTCAGATTTAGATATAGCTGCCATATATATTTTTCACCGATCTGGTCATAATTGGCGTGTGTATCAACCGATCTTCCTTAAATTCCGTACATCCAAATATTTTATGAGTCTCGAAAAACTTCCAAAATATCAGCCAAATCGGTTCAGATTTAGATATAGCTCCCATATATAGCTTTCGCCCGATTTACACTCATTTGCCCACAGAGGCCAATTTTTTGCTCCGATTTAGTTGAAATTTTGCACAGGGAACAGAATTAGCATTGTAGCTATGCGTGTCAAATTTGGTTGAAATCGGTTCAGATTTAGATACAGCTCCCATATATAGCTTTCGCCCGATTTACACTCAAATGACCACAGAGGCCAATTTTTTGCTCCGATTTAGTTGAAATTTTGCACAGGGAGTATAATTAGCATTGTAGCTATGCGTGCCAAATTTGGTTGAAATCGGTTCAGATTTAGATATAGCTCCCATATATAGCTTTCGCCCGATTTACACTCATATGACCACAGAGGCCAATTTTTAACTCCGATTTAATTGAAATTTTGCACAGGGAGTATAATTAGCATTGTAGCTATACGTGCCAAATTTGGTTGAAATCGGTTCAGATTTAGATATATCTCCCATATATAGCTTTCGCCCGATTTACACTCATATGACCACAGAGGCCAATTTTTAACTCCGATTTAGTTGAAATTTTGCACAGGGTGTAGAATTAGCATTGTAGCTATGCATGCCAAATTTGGTTGACATCGGTTCAGATTTAGATATAGCTTCCATATATATGTTTTTCTGATTTCGACAAAAATGGTGAAAATACCAACATTTTGCTTGTTAAATCGCCACTGCTTAGTCGAAAAGTTGTAAAAATTACTCTAATTTTCCTAAACTTCTAATATATATATATATATCGAGCGATAAATCATAAATAACCTTTTGCGAAGTTTCCTTAAAATTGCTTCAGATTTAAATGTTTGCCATATTTTTTGTACTAACATTGTGTTCCACCCTAGTGCATTAGCCAACTTAAATTTTGAGTCTATAGATTTTTTAGAAGTCTATCAAATTCTGTCCAGATCGAGTGGTATTTAAATGTATGTATGTGGTACAAACCTTTATATATAGCCCCCAATACATTTGACGGATGTGATATGGTATCGAAAATTTAGAAATACAAAGTGGTGCAGGGTATAATATAGTCGGCCCCGCCCGACTTTAGACTTTCCTTACACACATCGAAATATTGCTCTAAGACCACATTAAGTATATATATATTCTGAGTCGTGGTGAAATTCTGAGTCGATCTGAGCATGTCAGTGCGTCTGTTGAAATCACGCTAACTTCCGAACGAAACAAGCTATCGACTTGAAACTTGGCACAAGTAGTTGTTATTGATGTAGATCGGATGGTATTGCAATTGGTCCATATCGGTCCACTTTTACGTATAGCCCCCATATAAACGGACCCACAATTTGGCTTGCGATTGCTCTAAGAGAAGCAAATTTCATCCGATCCGGCTGAAATTTGGTACATGGTGTTAGTATATGGTCTCTAACAACCATACAAAAATTGGTCCATATCGATCCATAATTACATATAGCCCCCATATAAACCGATCCCCCGATTTGGCTTGCGAGGCCTCTAAGAGAACCAAATTTTATCCGATCCGGCTGAAATTTGGTACATGGTGTTGGTATATGTTCTCTAATGACCATGCAAAAATTGGTCCATATCGGTCCATAATTATATATAGTCCCCATATAAATCGATCCCCAGATTTGTCCTCCGGAGCCTCTTGGAGGAGCTAAGTTCATCCGATCCGGTTGAAATTTGGAACATGGTGTTAGAATGTGGTCTCTAACAAAAACGCAAGAATTTGTTCATATCGGTCCATAATTATATATAGCCCCCATATAAACCGTTCCCCAGATTTGATCTCCGGAGCCTCTTGGAGGAGCAAAATTCATCCGATCCGGTTGAAATTTGCAACGTGGTGTTAGTATAAGGCCGCTTATAACCATGCCATAATTGGTCCATATCGGTCTATAGTTATATATAGCCGATCCCCAATCACACAAATATTGGTCCATATCGGTTCATAATCATGGTTGCCACTCGAGCCAAAAATTATCTACCAAAATTTTATTTTTATAGAAAACATTGTCAAAATGTTATTTCTATAGAAAATTTTGTCAAAATTTTATTTCTATTGAAAATTTTGTCAAAATTTTATTTCTATAGAAAATTTTGTCAAAATTTTATTTCTATAGAAAATTTTGTCAAAATTTTATTTCTATAGAAATTTTTTTCCAAATTTTACTTCTATAGAAAATGTTAGGAAGTTTTAAGATACCTTGCCATCGGCAAGTGTTACCGAAGCCAAGTAATTCGATTGTGGATGCCAGTCTTCAGTTTCTACGCAATCCATGGTGGAGGGTACTTGCCGTATATACTTGTTGTTTTTGATCTGTTTATATAGAAATGTTCATTTATAATTTAAAGATGAAATTGACCAATTTTGCATGGTAGTTAGAATGCATATATTGATAACGTTCACAAAATTTCAATCGGATCAGAAGAATTTTGCTTCTCTGTGAAGCTTTTGAACTTAAATATGGGGTATTTTTTTCTGGAGGCTATACGTACCCAGCAAACAAATTGGAAGTTCTTCTAAAAGCATTACATTAAAAGCACTTCCAAAAATGTCGTTCTATAGATGTTCTTTATTTTAACTACATAGGAAGTACTATTAATTAAATTTTTATACCCTCCACCATAGGATGGGGGGTATATTAACTTTTTCATCCGTTTGTAACACATCGAAATATTGCTCTAAGACCACATAATATATATATATTCAGGGTCGTGGTGAAATTCCGAGTCGATCTGAGCATGTCCGTCCGTCTGTTGAAATCACGCTAACTTCCGAACGAAACAAGCTATCGACTTGAAACTTGGCACAAGTAGTTGTTATTGCTGTAGGTCGGATGGTATTGTAAATGGGCCATATCGGTCCACTTTTACGTATAGCCCCCATATAAACGGACCCCCAAATTTGGCTTGCGAGGCCTCTAAGAGAAGCAAATTTCGTCCGATCCGGCTGAAATTTGGTACATGGTGTTAGTATATCGTCTCTAATAAGCATGCAAAAATTGGTCCACATCGGCCCATAATTATATATAGCCCCCATATAAACCGATCCTCCGATTTGGCGTGCGAGGCCTCTAAGAGAAGCAAATTTCATCCGATCCGGCTGAAATTTGGTACATGGTGTAAGTATATGGTCTCTAACAACCATGCAAAAATTGGTCCACATCGGTCCATACTTATATATAGCCCCCATATAAACCGATCACCAGATTTGACCTCCGGAGCCTCTTGGAAGACCAAAATTCATCTGATTCAGTTGAAATTTAGTACGTGGTGTTAATATATGGCCTCAAACTCCCATGCAAAAATTGGTCGAAATCGGTCTATAATTATATATAGCCCCCATATAAACCGATCCCCAGATTTGACCTCCGGAGCCCCTTGGAAGAGCAAAATTCATCCGATTCGGTTGAAATTTGGTACGTGATGTTAGTATACGGTATCCAACAACCATGCAGGAATTGGTTCATATCAGTCCATAATTATATATAGCACCCATATAAACCGATCCCCAGATTTGACCTCCGGTGCCTCTTGGAGAATCAAAATTCATCCGATCTGGTTGAAATTTTGTACGTGGTGGTAGTATATGATATTTAACAACCATGCCAAAAGTCCATAATCATATATAGCCCCCATATAAACCGATCCCGAGATTTGGTTTTGGAGCCTCTTGGAGAAACAAATTTCCTCCGAGTCAGTTGAAATTTGGTACATTGTGCTAGTATATGGCCGTTAACAACCATGCCTAACTAGGTCCATATCGGTATATAGTTATATATAGCCCTCAGATAAATCGATCCCCAATCACACAAAAATTGGTCCATATCAATGATTGTATATAGCCCCCATATAAGCGACCCCCATATTTCAATTCTGGCTCCCTACGTACCGTGCAAAAGTCCATATCGATTCGTAATTATTTGTAGACTTACCTTCACATACTTTTTTTGTGTAATGTATGGACTAACTCACAATTTAGAAAACGATTTAAGATACCACAACACAAGTAATTAGATTGTGGATGACAGTCTTTCGTAGAAGTTTCTACGCAATCCATGGTGGAGGGTACATAAGATTCGGCCTGGCCGAACTTACGTCCGTTTATACTTGTTTATAACTCGCTTTTTTCATATTTTTGTTGTAAATAAGCTAAGAACAGAGTAAGAATTAATAAAATGGTGCAAATTATTTAAATTTTTTCGACGTAAATACTAAAACCATTCTAGAAATATTGGGAGTTTTCGGAAATATTTCAGGTCAAACGTTTCAGATAGGCATTACAACAGCGTTGCCAATTTAGCTATTTTCTCGCTTGGTGTTTTTTTGAAGTCGTTTAGCGTGAAAAAATGCATTTAGCCTTTTTTCTGGCTTTTTATACCCACCACCATAGAATGGTGACGAGGGTATAATGAGTTTGTCATTCCGTTTGTAACACATCGAAATATCGATTTCCGACTATATAAAGTATATATATATATATATTTTTGATCAGGGAGAAATTCTAAGACGATATAAGCATGTCCGTCTGTCTGTCTGTTGTAATCACGCTACAGCCTTCAATAATGGCGATATCGTCCTGAATTTGGCACAGATTCGTCTTTTGTTTGCAGGCAGGTCAAGTTCGAAGATGGGCTATATCGGTCCACGTTTTGATATAGTCCCCATATAAACCGACTTCCCGATTTGGGGGCTTATAAAAAACTGTAGTTTTTATCCAATTTGCCTGAAATTGGAAATCTAGAGGTATTTTAGGACCCTCAAAAAGTATACCGAAAATAGTGCCTATCGGTCCATGTTTTGGTATAGCCCCCATATGGACCGATTTCCCGATTTTGGGTCTTGGGCGTCTAGAAAGTGTATTTTCTATCCGATTTGCCTGAAATTAGAAATCTAGGAGCATTCTAGGACCATAAAGGGGTGTGCCGAAAATGGGGTGTATCGGTTCATGTTTTGATATAGCCCCCATATAGACCGATCTCCCGAGTTTACTTCTTGGGTTTCTAGAATCTGTAGTTTTTATCCAATTTGCCTGAAATTTGAAATCTAGATGTATTCTAGGACCATAAAGACGTGTGTCGAAAATGGTGAATACCGGGCCATGGTTTGATATAGCCCCCATATAGACCGGTCTCCCGACTTTACTTATATAAAGAGATGTGCCGAAAATTGTCATTATCGGTCCATGTTTTGATATAGCCCCCTATAAACCGATCTCCAGATTTACTTCTTTGGCTTCTAGAATCCGTAGTTTTTATCTAATTTGCCTGAAATTGGAAATCAGAGGACCATAAAGGGGTGTGCCGAATATATTGAGTATCGGTACAGTTTTTGAAATAGCCGCCCTATAAACCGGCCCACCGATTTGGGATCGAGATTCTAGAACTACAATTAAATGTTCTGAATACTTTCCATGTTTTGGTATAGCCACCATTACACCGAACTCCCAATTTAACTCCTATGGTTTCTAGAAATTGTAGTTTTTATGTGATTTGTCACAAATTGAAAATATACTGGCATTTTAGACCCATAATAAAGTGTATATGATTTAGTTTTATCGGTCCATTTGGTAAGGACTCCATATAGACCGATTTCACTTATTGAGAGTATAGAACACTGATAATGAAAATTGCTTGAAACTGAATGCAAAATTTCCAGATTTTACTTCTCGTAGTCATTTAAGTGGGATGAAAATCCACAGATTATAGATTTCAAATCAAGACGTTCACACATCACACTTACAAGAGATGTTTATGATTCCTCTAAAACTCAAAAAAAAAAAAAAGAAAATGGTTCTTATAAATTCAGAATCTGATCTAGTCTTCATAGGTAAAATCTTTACATTTATCTGTGGGAAGCGTACTGGTTGAATTGGTCTGCTTGGGAAAATATCTGTCATCAAACCCCCCTGAAATATTTAAGATTCGACCTGGACGAACTTACTACTGTATATACTTGTTTCTTGATACTTTTAACAATTTTTATTTATTTTTCTTTTTTTAATTTTCGACATGTTTTTATTGATATATGGACAAAACGGCGCTTTTATCTCACCCTCAATTGAAACATTAACAATGATTCCCCCCCCCCAATAGGGAGCCACCGTGGTGCAATGGTTAGCATGCCCGCCTTGCATACACAAGGTCGTGGGTTCGATTCCTGCTTCGACCGAACACCAAAAAGTTTTTCAGCGGTGGATTATCCCACCTCAGTAATGCTGGTGACATTTCTGAGGGTTTCAAAGCTTCTCTAAGTGGTTTCACTGCAATGTGGAACGCCGTTCGGACTCGCCTATAAAAAGGAGGTCCCTTGTCATTGAGCTTAACATGGAATCGGGCAGCACTCAGTGATAAAAGAGAAGTTCACCAATGTGGTATCACAATGGACTGAATAGTCTAAGTGAGCCAGATACATCAGGCTGCCACCTAACCTAACCTAACCTTCCCCCCCAATAATGTTGGGCATTTTTGCAGCAAATACACCTTGTTGTAAAATGTTTGACTTGCTTATGGTGTTCTTATTATGTTATTATAATATTCTCAAGTTCTTGTGTTATTATTAATTTAAAAAATTAGTTATGAATTGCCTTGTACTGAAAAAAATATTGTCGTGAGGCCAAAGATTTTATGTCTTTAAAATACGAAGGCGAATGTTTGGCATAGCATTTGCGCATTTCTCTTATGCAAAATATCAAAATTATTTTTAATTCACATCCAAAACACTGAATTCAGATTGCACCTTAAGAAGTTAAGGAAATTCAGGGCAACGGCTGTTGAAATGGTGGATATCCGTCCTATCACTATTTTGCAATACTTCCGGATCCAAAATGAACATTTTCACTACTTATTTGGCGAAGAATTACGCATAGTTATTAGAAAGCATATACTGACATAACGAACCAAATTTTGGAATAAATTTCGGGGCTATATATAATTATGGCCTATATAGACCCAGTATTACAAGTTCAATTTCAAATGAATCGTACGAATTTTTTTCTTCCAAAAAACTTTAAACCAAGTATGCTAAATCCTCAAAAGAAGTCTTAGCCTCTATTTGAAGTGTTTTTATCTTAAATCTAAAAATTTAATATTTCAGTTAATTTAATTTCTTTAAATCAAAAATTTTTTTCTTTACTTTAAGGAAAATTTGCCTTTGTTCAAAGACATGCATCTTTAACGAAGGGACGAAATTTTACAAAATTTGTATTATAAATTTAATGAAAAAATGTTTAAACTAAGATTATTAAATTACGCATACTAAAATTTAAGACAGACTCGGCCCAATTTTTGCATGTTTGTGGCAGCCCGGTTTTTCAGACTCACTTAGACTATTCAGTTCATTGTGTTACCACAGCCACTTCTATTATCATTGAATGCTGCCCTTTTGCATGGTTAGGTCAATGACAACCGAGTCCGAACGGTGTTTCACATTGCGGTGAGACCACTTAGAAAAGTTTTGAAACACTTAGAAATATCAGCAGCATTACTGTGCGAGTACGACCCGGTCGAAGTTGCATGAAACAAGTTTCACCACGTTGGCTTCCCAGAAGTATTAAATTTAATTTTAGTGACATTCATTTGTGTAAGATCCACCAAAAAAAAAAAATTATAGTCATGATAAAATAACTGTGATTTGAGTGAAAATGTGTGTGAAAATATTGGTTCTAAACGCCAGGTTAAAAAAAGCAAAACTCTTCTAGGTTCAAATATACACATAGGGCGATATGACAATACCTAACGTCATGCTCGAATATTTACTTAATCCTCATGAATATTTTTTCTCATAGGCCAATTAAATTTTTATTAAATTCTAACTAAACTCGCATCTTAATTTTTTTCCATTTAGTCAAGGTATAAGGGACAACGATTTAATTAAATTCAATGATATTTGTTTACTCAGAACTACAATTGTCCAGATAGTTTTATGCGGTTGTCGGAAGCATTTCTTAATTTTGTTGAGCAAGTAGATGGATTTTCATTTGTATGCAAAGTATGTTGTTAAAATTGCATTTGATTACCTGGGTTTTTTGTCGCGTTACCAAGTCCCTGAATTGCTTACCAAATCTCTCCTAGTATGCCTGCAAGAAAAAAGGCCGAAAAGGAAAAAAACAACAACATAAAGAATCAAAACAACTACAGCATATTGCATAAATATTATTTTCTTTTGGTAAATTTGTTCATCTCCGTCTCCTATTTATCATCAACTGGGCTAGCGTTTGACTGAACAGGGGCGGTGGCTGGAGTCCGAGTAGTTGCTCTTGATGCTGTCGGTGCGTTGTTTTTTCTTTGCTACTCGTTTGCTATCAATTCCTATACAAAACCAAACATCCGTCCTTCATCATTCCAATTCTTGGGCACTTCCTTTCCATTGCCATAGTCATCATCATCACCATGAGCTTGGATTTGTGAGTCAACATCTGTTGTGTGTGGAGAAATCATCGATGTAGATTATGATGATGACAATATCGTCATAGTGAAACATCATTCTGGCCCGTGTATTTCTCGGCATGGTGAATTCAGTTTGAAATCCCCTTATTCAAGAGTTTGAACAGCAATCCACCCATGAGGATGATGATGTTGATGCCCATCCATGGATACAAACACTCTCAAATTGAGGTACAAAATTAAGTTTCGTTTCGATTGTATTTCGAGTTTTTTTCTTTCGTTTAATTCGTAGATCTGTTCTTGTGCTTTGTCCCCATTTTTCCATGCAGTGTTCAACATCAGTGCTCGATGTTGCCTAGCTTCCAAATCAATTTTGCTTAAGTGTTGAATACAATCAATCGTCGTTGTAGTATTCAGCCCCATCGGTTGTTGGTAACTTTTTTGTCTTCTAGCATCTATCGTTTTTAGATTTATAGGTCATGTTGTTGCCAATTTATTGAATTTATGGCATATATTTTTTTTTTTTTTTTTGAAGATTAATAATAAAGTGTAGTGAACTGTTAGTTCAGCGAGTATAAAATTATTAAAATAATGCACGATTTAAAATGTAGTATATGCGGGAACATCGTATACGTAACAGGTTGGCTGATAAGTCCCCGGTCTAACAAAGAAACACACTTTTTTTGTCAAAATTCGTTTTTATTATTCAACATAGTTCCCTTCAAGAGCGATACAACGATTATAACGACCTTCCAATTTTGTGATACCATTTTGGTAGTACTCCTTCGGTTATGCCTCGAAATAGGCCTCAGTTTCGGCGATCACCTCTTCATTGCAGCCAAATTTTTTCCCTGCCAGCATCCTGTTGAGGTCTGAGAACAAGAAAAATTTGCTGGGGGCCAGATCTAGAGAATACGGTGGGTGGGGAAGCAATTCGAAGCCCAATTAATGAATTTTTGCCATCGTTCTCAATGACTTGTGGCACGGTGCGTTGTCTTGGTGGAACCAGACTTTTTTCTCTTCATATGGGGCGGTTTTGCCGCGATTTCGACCTTCAAACGCTCCAATAACGCCATATAATAGTTACTGTTGATGGTTTTTCCCCTCTCAAGATAATCGCAAAAAAAAAAATTATTTCATGCGCATCCCAAAAAAACAGAGGCCATTACTTTGCCAGCGGACTTTTGAGTCTTTCCACGCTTCGGAGACGGTTCACCGGTCGCTGTCCACTCAGCCGACTGTCGATTAGACTCAGGAGTGTAGTGATGGAGGCATGTTTCATCCATTGTTACATATCGACGGAAAAACTCGTGTGTATTACGAATTAACAGCTGCAAACACCTCTCAGAATCATCAACACGTTGTTGTTTTTGGTCAAATGTGAGCTCGCGCGGCACCCATTTTGCACAGAGCTTCCGCATATCCATATGATATGACCAACATATTCCTTTGTTATCTTCAAGGCCTCTGATATCTCGATCAACTTCATTTTACGGTCATTCAAAATCATTTTGTGGATTTTTTGGATGTTTTCGTCCGTCCTCCATGCTCATTTCACCACGCTTGAATTTTGCATACCAATCAATTATTTTTGATTTCCCTGGGGCAGAGTCCGGAAACTCATTATCAAGCCAAGTTTTTGCTTCCACCGTATTTTTTCCCTTCAGAAAACAGTATTTTATCAAAACATGAAATTCATTTTTTCCATTTTTTTTTCACAATAACAAAAGTTGCTTCACAAAAGACGCTCTATCTCACAAACTAATTGACTTACAGACGTCGAGTTTTGACACGAATCATTTGAAGGTTGGTAGTATATAAAAATAATATGCATTTAATACTGGCGACGCCATCTATGTGACAGACCGGGGACTTATCAGCCAACCTCTTATGAAAGTTTGATTATTATACCCACCACCATAGAATGGTGACGGGGTATAATAAGTTTGTCATTCCGTTTGTAACGCATCGAAATATCGATTTCCAACTATATAAAGTATATATATTCTTGATCAGGGAGAAATTCTAAGACGATATAAGCATGTCCGTCTGTCCGTCTGTCTGTCTGGCTGTCTGTTGTAATCACGCTACAGCATTCAATAATGAAGCTATCGTCCTGAAATTTGGCACAGAATCGTCTTTTGTCTGCGCCAGAGATGGTCCAAGTAGCAATTTTTTGTGTTTTCTACTGTCAAAAAGTTGTAAACGTCGAAAACGTCATATAACTGTATAAAAGGTAAAAAACGTAGTAAATGTCAAAAACGCCTACAGGACCCTTAGATTTGATTTCAAAAACTATTTTTAGTATCCTAAGCCATGAAAACGTCATATTGAAGTATTTTAGATTTTTTATAATAATATTTTGAAATTTTTATTCAAACAAAATTTGCACGATTCGCTGGCCTAAACTTTTGAATGCAACTCGTTTTCATTGTTGTGGCACAAATCGGATTTAGGTACAACATGTGGGCATGCAAAATACCAACCACGCATATTTAATTTTATTAATAATCATTCTCGAATCAAGTAAGACATAAATGGTTCTAATAAACGTACTTTACAAAAAAAATATATTTTTGTCAAAAAGTAAGTATTTTACGAAGGTTAGCATTTTCTTTTTTATAATGAAAGTCATTCATAAATACAAAAATTAAAAAAAAAAAAAACAGTACGAAATACACGGTTCTAAAAAAAGTACTCAATAGAAATTCGTATATTGTCAAAAACTAAGTATTTTACGAAGGTTTACGACGTTTTTGACGTATGGTAAAATACGTCGTAAATGTATGTCAAATACCTTACAGTTTACGACAGACCATCTCTGGTCTGCGCGCAGGTCTAGTTCGAAGATGGGCTATATCGGGCCATGTTTTGGTATAGCCCCCATATAAACCGACCTCCCGATTTGGGGTCTTTCGCTTATAGAAACCGTAGTTTTCATCCAATTTGCGCGAAATTGAAAATCTAGAGATATATTGGGACCTTGAAGAGGTGTGCCAAAAATGGTGAGTGTCGGTCCATGTTTTGGTATAGCCCCCATATAAACCGACCTCCCGATTTGGGGTCTTTCGCTTATAGAAACCGTAGTTTTCATCCAATTTGCGCGAAATTGAAAATCTAGAGGTATTTTGGGACCTTGAAGAGGTGTGCCAAAAAGGGTGAGTATCGGTCCATGTTTTGGTATGTTCCCCATATAAAACGACCTCCCGATTTGGGGTCTTGGGCTTATAGAAACCTTATTTTTTATCCAATTTGTCTGAAATTGGAAATCTAGAGGTATTTTAGGACCATAAAGAAGTGTGCCGAAAATGGTGAGTATCGGTCCATATTTTGGTATAGCCCCCATATAGACCGATTTCCCGATTTTACTTCTTGGGCTTCTAGAATCCGAAGTTTTTATCCTATTTGCCTGAAATTGGAAATCTAGAGGTATTTTCGGGTCATAAAGAGGTGTGCCGAAAACGGTGAGCATCGGTCCATATTTCAGTATAGCCCCCATAAGAACGATCTCCCGATTTAACTCCTTGGGTTTCTAGAAACCGTAGTTTTTATCTGATTTGCCTGAAATTGTAAATATTCTGGTATTTTAGGCTCACAATAACGTGTATCGGATTAGGTTTTTATAGGTCCATTTGGTAATGCCTCCATATAGACCGACTTCACTTCTTGAGGGTGTAGAAGGCGCACTGATGATGAAAATTGCTTGAAACTCAATGTAAAATTTCCAGATTTTACTTCTACAGATTTAAGATTTCAAATCAAGACATTATTTTATAATTTTCTTGCACAGTCACAAGAGATGTTAATGATTCCTCTAAAACTCAAACAAAAATGGTTCTTATAAATCCAGAATCTGATATAGTCCTCATGGATGAAATCTTTAAATTTATCTTCGGGAAGTGTCCTCAAGTCCTCAAGCCCTCCTGAAATTTCAAAGGACACCCTAATATTTGGTTCATGGTGGTGGGTATTTAAGATTCGGCCCGGCCGAACTTACTGCTGTATATACTTGTTTTTAATTTTAAAAGCAATTTTGTTATGGATCAGGATTCGTCCGGATCATATTTTTTTGTTTATTGAATACGTTACACATTTAGCTTTTCTATAAAAAACAAGAGACGCAGAATCCCGCAGAAATCCAAGAAAAATTCCGCTTAGGAACTGGGCAGTTGGTGGACATGCCTAAAGCCAATTTTGATAATACCAATGATGGCAATACGAGTAGGAGATTCTTTGAAAGCACAGAATTAGCGGCGGACATAACAGGCATTAACCACTAATTAAAACATAGATTTAAAATCTTATTAGAGGCGATTTCAAGTGGACACAAAATGAATACAACAAAATTCAAAGAATATGCCTTCAACACCGCGCAAATGTATGTGGAATTATACGACTGGCGTCCCATGACTTCAGCAATGCATAAATTACTATTACATGAGGCGACCATCATAGATAATGCACTGTTGCCAATCGGCCAATTGTCGGAGGAGGCAACAGAAGCACGAAATAAACATTTTCGGCCATACAGACAGAATTTTTCAAGAAAAATTTCAAGGGAAGAATGCAACCGTGATATTAATCAAAGAATGCTTCTTACTTCAGATCCACTCGTAAGTAAATTTTTTGCAGTGAAGTTATAGAACTATTAGAACCTGCCGAGCCACACACACAATCAAGTATTGAACACGAAGAAGTCGAGATAGAAACATCTTTCAATAAGAAAATTTAATGCATTTTTATTTATTTATGATTTATGTTTTTATTATAAAATATATGTTTTTCTTATTTATTTCCTAAAATAAATAGATAGTTTTTTAAAATACAGTCTTTCGAAGCCAATAACGTCCAAAAATATTTTTGGCCGCCTAAATATTTCAAATCGACCTCTGTGCACTGCTCAGAATCATCAACACGTTGTTGTTTTTGGTCAAATGTGAGCTCGCACTGCACCCATTTTGCACAGAGCTTCCGCATATCCAAATATTGATGAATGATATGACCAACACGTTGCTTTGATATTTTCAAGGCCTCTGCTATCTCGATCAACTTCATTTTACGGTCATTCAAAATCATTTTGTGGATTTTTTTGATGTTTTCGTCGGTAACCACCTCTTTCGGGCGTCCACTGCATTCACCGTTCTCCATGCTCATTTCACCACGCTTGAATTCTGCATACCAATCAGTTATTGTTGATTTACCTGGGGAAGAGTCCGGAAACTCATTATCAAGCCGTATTTTTTCCCTTCAGAAAACTGTATTTTATCAAAACACGAAATTCCTTTTTTTCCATTTTTTTTCACAATAACAAAAGTTGCTTCACAAAAGACGCTCTATCTCACAAACTAATTGACTTACAGACGTCAAGTTTTGACACGAATCATTTGAAGGTTGGTACTATATAAAAATAATTTGCATTTAATACTGGCGACGCCATCTATGTGTCAGACCGGGGACTTATCAGCCAACCTCTTATGAAAATGTAAGTTTGATTATTTCAGTGGAACCTTTTAAACTTGGACCCAAATAATGGAATTAAATCGTGAACTTTTTTGCGCGATTATTTTTTGCCAAGTGGATTAACTCAATAACAGTGAATCGATGACATTAATTAAATTTTAGGCGATGGAACTCCGTCAAGGACCAATGTTTAACCGGGGTCATCCAAAATCAGTTGTTGTTCCAGAAAAAACATCTCGAGAAGTAGTTCGAATGGTGTGTCTTAGTGTCATATTACAATGTGGAAGCTCCTTTTTTTGCTGGGATATTAAACTTGGACTTACGAAGGCGGTTCGGAAACTTCTTAGCCTATCAATGAAAGAGAATAGTTAGTTTTTCAAAAATATTTTTATTTTTTAATATAATCTCTTGAAACTTCAATACACTTAGTCCAACGCTTTTCTAGCAATTCTATCCCTTGATTAAAATAGTTTTCCTCAAGGTCTTCAAAATAGTGCTGTACAACTGTAATTGCATCTTCATTTGAGGTAAAACGCTTGCCAGCGAGGATTTTTTTAGATTTGGGAACAAGTAAAAGTCACTGGGAGCTAAATCAGGAGAATAAGGTGGGTGGTCAAGCAACTCGTACTTTAATTCGTTGATTTTAGCCATTGTTAAAACACTCTTGTGCGCTGGTGCGTTGTCTTGATGAAAAATTATTTTTTTGTTTTTCTCGAATTTGTACATTAAATTAATCCAAAAAGTTGCAACAGTACTTTGAATTTATTGTTACCCCTTTGCAGATAATCAATCAATAAAATACCGTTGAAGTCCCAAAAAACCGTTTCCATAACCTTACCAGCCTATTGAATTGTTTTTGCCTTCTTTTGGGAACTTACTCCAGCTTGGTTTGCGGAGCCTCTATGAGAAGCAAATTTCATCCGATCCGGCTGAAATTTGGTACGTGTTGTTAGTATATGGTCTCTAAAAACCATGCAAAAATTGGTCCATATCGGTCCATAATTATATATAGCTCCCATATAAACGATCCCCAGATTTGGCTTACGGAGCCTCAAAGAGAACCAAATTTCGTCCGATACGGCTGAAATTTGGTACATGGTATTAGTATATGGTCTCTAACAACGATGCAAAAATTGGTCCATATCAGTCCATAATTATATATAGCCCCCATATAAACCGATCCCCAGATTTGAACTCAGTATATGGCCATATTGGTCCATATCGGTCTATAGTTATATATAGCCGATCCCCAATCACACAAAAATTGGTCCATATCGGTTCATAATCATGGTTGCCACTCGAGCCAAAAATAATCTAGCAAAATTGTATTTATATAGAAAATTTTGTCAAAATTTTATTTCTATATAAAATTTTGTCAAAATTTTATTGCTATAGAAAATTTTGTCAAATTTTATTTCTATAGAAAATTTTTGCAAAATTTTATTTCTATAGAAAATTTTGTCAAAATTTTCATTCCATAGAGAATGTTGTCAAAATTTTAAATTTTTTGAAAATTATGTCAAAATTTTTTTTTTATAGAAAATTTTCTCAAAATGTTATTTCTATAGATAATTTTGTCCAAATTTTACTTCTATAGAAAATGTTGTAAAATTTTTATTTCTATAGAAACTTTTGTCAAAATTTTATTTCTATAGAAAATTTTGTCAAACTAAATTATATACGTATTTAATCGGCCTTTATAAGTTTAATATATACCACGTATGGACTACGTGGTATATATTATGGTATTAGGAAATTTTAAGATACCTTGCCATCGGCAAGTGTTACCGTAACCCAAGTAATTCGATTGTGGATGACAGTCTTTCGTAGAAGTTTCTACGCAATCCATGGTGGAGGGTACATAAGATTGGGCCTGGCCGAACTTACGGCCGTATATACTTGTTTTAAATTACACTTTCCTTTTTTGTGTTCACATAAAACCACGTGCCACTTCAGAATAAATAAATTAACACAAAACACAGTAATTCCGTATTCTCCATCCATTCCAAGAAACAATCTACACACGACTGACGCGCAAAATGGCAATCGTATGTACCTGCTCAATGTTTTTATAAAATTCTTTTCGTTGCAAACATGTTAAAAAATTATATGGTCACGAAAAAAATGTAAATGGTCTTTATGGCCATGTAATGGTTCTAGACATGTCTATACTTAACCTATAAAAATACTTTTTTCTCTGCAAAAAAGTAAACACATTGAATGGTCAGGTACATGATTTTTCAGACCAGACGTAATGGTCTCAAATTCTATCATTTAAATAATAGAACATGTTTGCGGCATTTGAGAACCATTTAAATGCTTATTGCCAACATATATTTTTCTCAGCTCGAAAATTATTTTTATAAAGACAAAATACATGGTTTTCGCGACAATTACATACTCTAGATAAGCATTAAATGTATGCGGCAACCATGTCCAAATTTGTTTTTTCTGTGCGTGCATAGTTTAAAAGTTTACAAAGTTTAAATAAGGCATTAACATATCCATGTTGTTTTAATATTTCAAACCGTTTTTAACCAAAGAACATGAAATTGAAATTAAATTTGTTTATTAAGCATGTACCAAGGACCTAATATTTCGACATTTTCACAATTTCTCTTCTACACCAACTTCAGAGATTTATCTTT
Organism: Haematobia irritans; assembly: GCF_050003625.1. Lineage (NCBI taxonomy): Eukaryota > Metazoa > Arthropoda > Insecta > Diptera > Muscidae > Haematobia > Haematobia irritans. The sequence continues at coordinate 146,510,674 of NC_134399.1, forward strand.
GTTTTATTATTCGACTAAGACTGATGCGATGCTAGGCCAATAATTTGGCAAAAAAAAATATCAGATAACTCTTAGAAACACCTGCAGCATTGAAATGTGCAACTCACAAAAATATATGCAGAAGGATAAAAAATATGAACCGAGACAGGGCATCACTTTTAGTACCTGAACAATTTTTAAATATGAATTTTTGTGCAGCTATTCACCCCACTCACCTGTATTGTGCCATATCATTTGGTCTTGCTATTTCCAATATAAGAAAAAAATGCTTCCATAGTTGAAATAATATGGAATGTTTTTTCTTCCATTGCAAAACAAAAAATAAAAAAAATGCTTACAGACGCAATACGCCTTTTTGGTTTATGTGTTTTCTGCATTGTTCATCTTCTTCAAGTTGAACTGTAGGAAATTGTTATTGAATGTTTCCCACGTTCGGATGCACACTGATTATCCTAAGGTCTATTGATTTAGTTAAAATATGTTTCACACTGAAATGTTAGCATGGAAGTAGGCTATCAATGAAATATTAAGTAGGATTCCAAATGATAGACCCACAATAGTGGAATGCTAACACTCAGTAAGGAAGTATGACAGTTTGATGCACTTGGCCCGGTGATGCTGCACTGCTCTGAACCTAGTTGAAAAATACGAGTATGTCTGCAATATAGGCCTAAGTAGGGTCCTAAGTTATATTTGTGTTCAGCGAGAGTTTTTTATTCCCTCCACCATAGGATATTAAATTTGTCATTCCGTTTGTAACACATCGAAATATTGCTCTAAGACCCCGTAAAGTATATATATTCTGCGTCGTGGTGAAATTCTGAGTCGATCTAAGCATGTCCGTCCGTCCGTCCATCCGTCTGTTGAAATCACGCTAACTTCCGAACGAAACAAGCTATCGACTTGAAACTTGGCACAAGTAGTTGTTATCGATGTAGGTCGGATGGTATTGAAAATGGGCCATATCGGCCCACGTTTACGTATAGCCCCCATATAAACCGATCCCCAGATTTGACCTCCGGAGCCTCTTAGAGGAGCAAAATTCATCCGATCTGGTTGAAATTTGGTACGTGGTGTTAGTATAGGGTCTCTAACAACCATGCAAGAATTGGTCCATATCGGTCCATAATTAAATATAGTCCCCATATAAATCCATCCCCAGATTTGTCCTCCGGAGCCTCTTGGAGGATCTAAATTCATCCGATCCGGTTGAAATTTGAAACATGGTGTTAGAATGTGGTCTCTAACAAACACGCAAGAATTTGTCCATATCGGTCCATAATTATATATAGCCCCCATATAAACCGTTCCCCAGATTTGATCTCCGGAGCCTCTTGGAGGAGCAAAATTCATCCGATCCGGTTGAAATTTGCAACGTGGTGTTAGTATAAGGCCGCTTATAACCATGCCATAATTGGTCCATATCGGTCTATAGTTATATATAGCCGATCCCCAATCACACAAAAATTGGTCCATATCGGTTCATAATCATGGTTGCCACTCGAGGCAAAAATTATCTACCAAAATTTTATTTTTATAGAAAACATTGTCAAAATGTTATAGAAAATTTTGTCAAAATTTTTTTTCTTTAGAAAAATTTGTCAAAATTTTATTTCTATAGAAAATTTTGTCAAAATTTTATTTCTATAGAAAATTTTTTCCAAATTTTATTTGTATAGAAAATTGTTTCCAAATTTTATTTGTATAGAAAATTTTGTCAAAATTTTATTTCTATAGAAAATTTTTTCCAATTTTTATTTCTATAGAAACATTTTTTCCAAATTTTATTTCTATAGAAAATTTTTTCCAAATTTTACTTCTATAGAAAATGTTGTCAAAATTTTATTGTGTCAAAATTTTACTTCTATAGAAACTTTAAACTTAATTATATACGTATTTAATCGGCCTGTTTTAGTTTAATATATACCACGTATGGACTATGTGGTATATATTACGGTGTTAGGAAGTTTTAAGATACCTTGCCATCGGCAAGTGTTACCGCAACCCAAGTAATTCGATTGTGGATGGCAGTCTTCAGTAGAAGTTTCTACGCAATCCATGGTGGAGGGTACATAAGCTTCGTCCTGGCCGAACTTACGGCCGTATATACTTGTTTTTGAATTGGAATGGATTAAAGTTGAAAACGTATTCAATTAAAAAATAATTAACTAACATAATTATATTTTATTCAAATTATATAATGAAGCACTTAAGAGAATTATTGAAAATGTGTATTATTTTAATTATTATAATAATTATTAATATTTTATATTTTAATTTTATAATATTAGAAGAAAATTAGCATTGGCTACAGAGGCCATCAGCTATAATATATTAATTATCCCAGTTAATATTTTAGTTAAATACAAAAATATTTCCAATTAAATATATGATTGAAATTTTTTAATTATAATCACACCAGTATATCTTATGTAGCCTCCACCATGAATCACGTACAGAGTTCTATTAAAGACTGTCATCCACCACCGAATTACTTGGGTTGTGATAACTGTTGCCGTTGGTCTACTTTAGAAGTTAACATACTAACTTCTAAAGTAGACTCCATATGGAGACTAGTTAGAAAAAAGACAGATGAAATACCTACATGAGCCTCATTAGCCGTTGATCGAGATTAATTAATTATGAATCAATTTTCGCATGGTAATTGGTGGGCCAAATTTCATTCGGATCGGATGAAATTTGTTTCCTCATGAAGCTTCAGAAATCAAATCTTTCTGGGTCGGTTTCATTATCCCAGCAAACAAAGCGCCGCCAAAAAAGGAATGAAAATGTTCTTTTTGGATCCGGAAGTGGTGCAAAATTGACGCACAAGCGATGAATTTAACATTGGCTTGTTATAGAACGGAAGTCCTCCATTTCAACAGCCGCTGCACTTAATTTGCATCACTTCTTTAGGTGTGATCCGAATTCAATGTAATGGATGTAAATTAAAAAATTCTGTGATATTTTGTCAAATAAATAATTTGTATAATTTTTAATGGATTCTAACGCTTGTCGGAAAGGTTTGACCTCAAATATTTTAAAAAATTCAAAATTTTTTCAGATGCTAAATCCATTTTTTTTCGACAAAATTTACATGATTTGTACCATTTTATGCATTTTTACTCCATTTTTAACGCATTTAAAACAAAAAAAGTTAAAATTACCCATTAAAAGTATGAAAATACCAAGTTATAAAAAATTCAATTAAAAGAACTAGTTAAAATAAAGAACATCATTGGGAGTTCATATTCTGGAAGTGCTTTTAAAGTTGTGCCTTTGGAAGAATTTCCAAATTTTTTTGCTGGGATCATATATAAATATGGGCCGATATGGACAAATTTTTAGCATGACCGCATACACATAGTCGTGGTTTCGATTTCTGCTTCGACCGAATACCAAAAGTTTTTCAGCGGTGGATGATCCCACCTCAGTAATGCTGGTGACATTTCTGAGTGTTTCAAAGCTTCTCTAAGTGGGTTCACTGCTATACGAAACGCCGTTTGGACTCGGTTGTAAAAAGCAGGTCCCTTGTCATTGAGCTTAACTCAGTGATAAGAGAGAAGTTCACCACGGTGGTATCACAATGGGCTGAATAGTCTAATTGGGCCTGATACATCGGGTTGACATTACCTTCGAAACTTCAAGCACGATCATATAAAATATATATCCTAAGAGGTATAAGAAATCAAATTTAAGTAGCCGTTTATATGAGGCTACACATTTTGTCAAAATTTCATTTCTATACGAAATTTTTTCAAAATTTTATTTCTATATGAAATTTTGTCAAAATTTCATTGCTATAGAAAATTTTAAAAATTTCAAAAAATCATTTCTATAGGAAATTTGAAAAAATTTCATTTCTATAGGAAATTTTGTTAAAATTTCATTTCAATAGCAAACTTTGTAAAAATTTCATTTCTTAAGGAAATGTTGTCAAAATTCATTTCTATAGGAAATTTGGCCAAATTCCATTTCTATAGGAAATTTTGCCAAATTTCATTTCTATAGGAAATTTGGCCAAATTTCATTTCTATAGGAAATTTGGCCAAATTCCATATCTATAGGAAATTTTGCCAAATTTCATTTCTATAGAAAATTCCTATAATATGAATTTTTGTCAAAATATAGGAATTTGCCATAAAAATGAATTTTTGTTAAAGTTAACTTTTGTAAAGTTTTGTCAATTTTTTTTCTATAGGAAATTTTGTCATGATTTCATTTCTAAAGTAATTTCCTATTTATTGTCTTAATTTCATTTCTGAATTTCAATTTCGTCAACATTTCATTTTGGTTGGTATTTTTTTCAAAATTTTATTCTATGGGATATTGTTTAAAAATTTCATTTCTATATAAAATTTTGTAAAAATTTCAGTATAGGAGGATTTTTTTTCAAAAAATACACTTAGCGCATAGTTATTGACTTGTTTATGAGTGTGCATTTTATTTTTCATCGTCATTTTTATAAATTGATCACTGCTTCCCCTCCCCTTTCATCCCAAATCCAACAAAAGTTGCTCGCTCACGAAGCACGGCCAAGCAAATGATCGCCTTTGCATTTCATTTCTATACGAAATTTTTTCAAAATATCATTTCTATAGGAAATTTTGTCAAAATTTTTTTTCTATAGGAAATTTAGTGAAAATTTAATTTCTATTGGAAATTTTGTCAGTTTGTCGTTTTTTTTTGGAAATTTTGTCAAAATTTCATTTCTATAGGAAATTTTGCAAAATTTCATTTCTATAGGAAATTTTGTCAAAATTTCATTTCTATAGGAAATTTTGCAAAATTTCATTTTGTCAAAATTTCACTTCTATAGGAAATTTTGTCAAAATTTCACTTCTATAGGAAATTTTGTCAAAATTTCACTTCTATAGCAAATTTTGTCAAAATTTCACTTCTATAGGAAATTTTGTTAAAATTTCACTTCTATAGGAAATTTTGTCAAAATTTAATTTCTATAGGAAATTTTGTCAAAATTTAATTTCTATAGGAAATTTTGTAAAAATTTTATTTCTATAGGAAATTTTGTCAAAACTTTATTTCTATAGGAAATTTTGTCAAAATTTCATTTCTGTAGGAAATTTTGTTAAAATTTCATTCCTATAGGAAGTTTTGTCAAAATTTCATTTCTATTGGAAATTTTGTCAAAATTTCATTTCTATAGGAAATTTGGCCAAATTAATTTTCTATAGGAAATTTTGCCAAATTTCATTTCTATAGAAAATTCCTATAAAATGAATTTTTGTCAAAATATAGGAATTTCCCATAAAAATGAATTTTTATTAAAGTTAACTTTTTCATTTCATTTCTATAGAAAATTCTTATAAAATGAATTTTTGTCAAAATATAGGAATTTCCCATAAAAATGAATTTTTATTAAAGTTAACTTTTGTTAAGTTTTGTGAAATTTTTTTCTATATGAAATTTTGTCAAGATTTCATTTCTATAGCAATTTCCTATTTTTTGTCTTAATTTCATTTCTATAGGAAATTTTGATGAAATTTAATTTCTATTGGAATTTGCTATAAAAAATTTTTATTCATTTCGGTTGGTTTTTTTCAAAATTTTATTCTATGGGATATTGTTTAAAAATGTAATTTCTATATAAAATTTTGTAAAAATTTCAGTATAGGAGAATTTTTTTCAAAATATACACTTAGCCCATGGTTATTGACTTGTTTATGAGTGTGCATTTAATCTTTCATCGTCATTTTTATAAATTTATCATTGTTTTCCCTCCCCTTTCATCCCAAATCCAACAAAAGTTGCTCGCTCACGAAGCACGGCCAAGCAAATGATCGCCTTTGCATTTCATTTCTATAGGAAATTTTGTCAAAATATCATTTCTATAGGAAGTTTTATCAAAATTTTATTTTTATAAAAAATTCCTATAAAATAGGAATTTCCTATAGAAATGAATTTTTGTTAAAGTTAAATTTTGTTAAGTTTTGTCATTTTTTTTCTAAAATAAATTTTGTCAAGATTTCATTTCTATAGTAATTTCCTATTTATTGTCTAAATTTCATTTCTGTAGGAAATTTTGATAAAATTTAATTTCTATAGGAATTTCCTATAAAAATATTTAATTCCCATGGGAAATTTCGTCAACATTTCATTTTGGTTGGTATTTTTTTTCAAAATTTTATTCTATGGGATATTGTTTAAAAATTTTATTTCTATATAAAATTTTGTAAAAATTTCAGTGTAGGAGAATTTTTTTCAAAATATACACTTAGCCCATGGTTATTGACTTGTTTATGAGTGTGCATTTTATCTTTCATCGTCATTTTTATAAATTGATCACCGCTTTCCCTCCCCTTTCATCGCAAATCCAACAAAAGTTGCTCGCTCACGAAGCACGGCCAAGCAAATGATCGCCATTGCATTTCATTTCTATACGAAATTTTTCAAAATATAATTTCTATAGGAAATTTTGTCAACATTTTATTTCTATAGGAAATTTTATTAAAATTTTATTTCTATAAAAAATTTCTATAAAATAGGAATTAAAAATATAGGAATTTCCTATATAAATGAATTTTTGTTAAAGTTACATTTTGTAAAGTTTTGTCAATTTTTTTTTTCTATAGGAAATTTTGTCAAGATTTCATTTCTATAGTAATTTTTGTCAAAATTTCATTTCTATAGGAAATTTTGATAAAATTTGATTTCAATAGGAATTTCCTATAAAAAAATGTTATTCCTATGGAAAATTTTGTCAACATTCCATTTCAGTAAATAATTTTTTTTAAATATCCAATTATACAATTATTTCTCGAGCTTTATGGACAGATAGATTAAGGAACATGGTTAATAGAGCCATTGAAAAGAAAACGCGTTGTATCTGGCGTTTTCTTTTCTATGGCTCTATTAACCATGTTCCTTAATCTATCTGTCCATAAAGCTCGAGAAATAATTGTATAATTGGATATTTAAAAAAAAATTATCTACTGAAATGAAATGTTGACAAAACTACAACGCGTTTTCTGGCGTTTTCTTTTCAATGGCTCTATTAACCATGTTCCTTAATCTATCTGTCCATAAAGTTCGAGAAATGATTGTATAATTGGATATAATGCATTTGGACGTCAATTGCCTGTTTCGGCATCAGGCTAACATGAAATATATTTTTTTTAAATTTTATTCTATGGGATATTGTTTAAAAATGTCATTTCTATATAAAATTTTGTAAAAATTTCAGTATAGGAGAAATTTTTTCAAAATATACACTTAGCCCATGGTTATTGACTTGTTTATAAGTTTGCACTTAACCGTTCTTGGAAATTTTTATAAATTTATCATTGTTTTCCTTCCCCTCTCATCCCAAATCCAACAAAAGTTGCTCGCTCACGTAGCACTGCCAAGCGAATGATCGCCTTTGCATTTCTTTTCTATAGAAAGTTTTGTCAAAATATCATTTCTATAGGAAATTTTGTCAAAATTTTATTTCTATAGGAAATTTTGTCAAAATTTCATTTCTATAGGAAATTTTGTGAAAATTTCATGTCTATTGGAAATTTTGTCAGAATGTCGTTTCTTTTGGAAATTTTGTCAAAATTTCGTTTCTATAGGAAATTTTGTCAAAATTTCATTTCTATAGGAAATTTTGTAAAAATTTCATTTCTATAGAAAATTTGTTCAAAATTTCATTTCTATAGGAAATTTTGTCAAAATTTAATTTCTATGGGAAATTTTGTCAAAATTTTATTTCTGTAGGAAATTTTGTCAAAATTTCATTTCAATAGGAAATTTTGTCAAAATTTCATTTCTATAGGAAAATTTCATTTCTATTCGAAATTTTGTCAGAATTTAATTTCTATAAGAAATTTTTCAAAATTTCATTTCTATAGAAAATTTTGTCAAAATTTTATGTCTATAGGAAATTTTGTCAAAATTTCATTTTGATAGGAAATTTTGTCAAAATTTTATTTCTATAGGAAGTTTTGTCAAAATTTAATTTCTATAGGAAATTTTGTGAAAATGTCATTTCTATTGGAAATTTTGTCAAAATTTCATTTCTATAGGAAATTTTGTGAAAATTTCATTTCTATTGGAAATTTTGTCAAAATTTCTTTTGTATAGGAAATTTTGTCAAAATTTCATTTCTATTGGAAAGTTTGTCAAAATTTCATTTCTATGGGAAATTTTGTCAAAATATACACTTACCCCTGGGATATTAACCCATCGTCAACATTTTTATAAATTTACTACTTATTTCCCTTCACTTTCATTGCAAATTCAATAAAGGTTCTAGAATATCGCAGAAAAGTCAATTTTGAGTGATACACAACCATTTTGCTGCCAGCTGTCTTCCAAGAAATCAGGAAAACGACCGCCGACGACGGATCACTCTTTACCACCACCATGCGAGCTCTAGCAAGTGCAGTTTTGAGCACTCAAACCATCGATTTGACGTGTTATGCCCCCTTATAGTCCAGACTTGGCAGCGTACGTAAAAAATAATATCTATACCCGTACCATACTCGAAGAAGCGGTTGATGCTTACAGAATGGATGTTTTAGAGATACCTCAATCAAAGTGGCAAGAGTGCGTTGACAATCGGTTCATACTGATGCCGAAATATAAAATTCAATCCTAGTACTAACCGATAGGTAATTTCAAAAATATACATAATCAATTCTCTATCTTTCTTCAGTGACTTTATAATTTTTGTGTTTTGCTTTCAGCGGAAGTATTCATCGTCAGTTGTTAGTACACTCTATCTCTTAAGCTGATAACCATAGTAACGAATGCTTTATTAGTTTTTATGTTAAATTGAAATAAACAATAAATAATTAATTAATAAATATTCATTCTCGTTTGGCGCTTGTATAACCACTGTTTTCAAACATCTAATGACTTAGGATTCAAGGGCAGGGGGGCTGAGAAAGGGTTGAAAAAAGTTAGTTGACTATTATTTTTTAATCAAAGCATTTATGAAAAGGTTGTTTGATAGTTTTGCCATCAAAGAGCAATGATGGCTGTGATGGTGATGGCAATGGATTCGACTTTGGCAATGAAGGCAAGGACGTAGCGAGGACGATGGGAATGCTTATGTTCAGATGAGGATGGCGATGACGTTGACGATAAAGATGATTGCTGTTGCATGGTATGTCCCCAAAGGTAGAAAAAATATAAATGCCAAAGGCAAAATCAAACAAAAGTCATTGGTGTAATTAAGGTTTAAGGTCGAGTGCTAATATTGTTGATTATGTGTTGGGAATAAGCTTTTTCAAACAATTCGAATAGAAATTGATTTATTATATGTTTGGCATCAACATAAATTAAAGCTAAATAGACTTAATTGGCGATGGAATTTCTAATGGCATTTACAGTGAAAGGAGAGTTTTTTTCCCTGAGGAATGACATATTAGAATCGATTCGGTGCGACAGTGTAACTCTATGTTTATACTACTTTTTCCCTAATTTTCTTTATGTCCAAATTATTGCGTCATCTTGAAAAGGTTGGTAATTCATAAAACTACAAAGATTAGGTTTGGGTTAGGTATAGTGGCAACCCGATATTTCAAACTCACTTAGTCTATTCAGTCTATTGTGATACCATAGTGGTGAGCGTCTCTCTTATCACTACGTGCTGCGCTCCACATTGAAGTGAAACCACTGAAAATCTTTGAAACACTCCGAAATACCACCAGCATTACTGAGAGAGAATAATTCACCGCTGAAACACTTTTCGGTGTTTGATTGAAACTGGATTTGACCCCACGATCCTGTGCATGCAAGACGGGCATGCTAACCATCCCAGCAAAAAATGGAGCACTATTTCAGCAGGATTGTAAGGGAGAGAAGCAGTACCAACTGCTTACAAAACAACCGAATCAGCGCTGATTTTTGTGGGTCATGTCCCGATTTAGAGCAGCTTCAACATAGCGCTTATATAATTGCTTATTTTAATACAAATATTGCTCAAAAGTGATATATAATATTGAGTATAGCATTGTTGGCGTGAAGGAAAAAGTCACTACTTTTCATAACGTAAACGAATGATCATAAACTGGTTTGATTACGCGTTTACGTTATTGCCACCGATTCATGCTGTGTGGATGCGCTGCCTACATTATTGTATACCAAAAACCGTAACTAAACTTTTACTGCTGAAGTATTTTTTGCTGGGATTGTACCACGATGGCTGCCATTGCACCACTGTGGCTACAAAACAGTCGTTTATATACGTTATCTTTTAACACCCGCATTCCATGGTATAATTGAAAATAATGACTTACCATCACCGAATGTTTTCGATTAGCATTGTTGTTGTTTATTTCTTAAAAATGTTATTGGTTTTTCTATTTATTGTGATACCACAGTGGTTAGCTTCTCTCTTATTATTGAGTTCTACACGATCCTATATTGAAAAAAATGCATGTTCGGTTACAAAGGTTTTGTCTTTACGCTAATTATTTTGGTATTGGTTCTGAGCCAAAGAAGCTGAAAATTGAAGTATGAACACAATTCTCTTTTAAATTTGGGTATTGCGTACTTGATAACTAATTTTAATTTATTCGTCTTATTATTCGGTGGGTATATCGAATTCCGACTATATAAAGTATATATATTCTTGATCAGGGAGAAATCCTAAGACGATATAAGCATGCCCGTCTGTTTGTCTGTTGTACTCACGCTACAGCCTTCAATAATGGCGCTATCGTCCTGAAATTTGGAACAGATTAGTTTTTTGTTTGCAGATGGGCTATATCGGTTTCCCGATTTGGGGTCTTAGGCTTATAAAAACCGAAGTTTTTATCCAATTTGCCTGAAATTAAAAATCTAGAGTTACTTGAGGACCATAAAAAGATGTGCCGAAAATGGTGCCCATCGATCCATGTTTTGGTATAGCCCCCATATAGATTGATCTCCCGATTTTGCTTCTTGGGCGTCTAGAAACTGTATTTTCTATCCGATTTGCCTGAAATGGAAAATCTAGAGGTATTTTAGTACCATAAAGAGTTGTGTCGAAAATGGTCCGTATCGGTCCATGTTTTCGCATAGCCCCCATATAGACCGATCTCCCGATTTAGCTTCTTGGGCTTCTAGAAACTGTATTTACTATCCGATGTGCGTGAAATTGCAAATCTCGAGGTATTTTGGGACCATAAAGAGGTGTAAAGAAAATGGTCCGTATCAGTTCATGGTTTCGTATAGCCCCATAAAGACCGATCTCCCGATTTTGCTTCTTGGGCGTCTAGGAACTGTATTGTCCAGCCGATTTGCCTGAAATTTAAAATCTAGAGCTATTTTAGGACCACAAAGAGGTGTATCGAAAATCGTCCGTATCGGTCTATGTTTAGGTATAGTCGCTATATAGACCGATCTCCCGATTTTTATTCTTGGGCTACTATAAACTGTATTTATTACCCGATTTGCCGGAAATTGGAAATCTAGAGGTATTTTGAGACCCCAAATATGAGTGCCGAAATTGAGGTGTATCGGTCCATTTTTTGGTATAACCCCCATATAGACCAATCTCTCGATTTTACTTCTTGGGCGTCCAGAGACTATATTTTCTAGCCGATTTGCATGAAATTGAAAATCTAGGGGTATTTTAAGATCACAAATAGGTGTGTTGCAAATGGTGCCTATTGGTCAATATTTTGGTATAGCCCCCATATAGATCGATCTCCCGACTTTATTTCTTGGGCTTCTAGAATCCGTAGTTTTTATCCATGTCCATGTTTTGGTATAGCCCCTATATAGACTGATCTCCCTATATAGACTGATCTCCCTATATAGACTGATCTCCCGATTTTACTTCTTGGGCTTCTAGAATTCGTAGTTTTCATCCAATTCGTCTGAAAGTGGAACTCTAGAGGTATTTGAGGATCATTATTTCTAGGACTTCTGGAATCCGGCTGACCATAAAAGGTCAGTCGAATATAGTGTGTGTCGACCCATGTTTTAGTATAGCCTCCACTTAGATCGATCTCCAGATTTAACTACTTGGGCTTCTAGAAACCCTAGTTTTTATCCGATTTGCACAAAAATGTAAATATACTGGAATTTTGGACCCTCAAAAATCTGTATCGCATTTATTTGTACCGGTCCATTTGGCAAGGCATCGATATAGACCGATTTAACTTCTTGAGGGTACACCAAAGAAAAAATATTTACCTCCGGAATGAAATTTTAGATAAACGAAATTCCCCTTTCGTATAAAGTATTTTCGATAAGAGCAAACTCATCCGAATTTTTGATAAACGAGACAATCGTTGGTCTCTAAAATTTGTGTCAAAAGAAAACTTTGCTTGTCTAAAATTTCGTTCCTCAGAAAAGAAACAACTTCTTTCAGGGTATAGCAGGTGCACTGACCATGAAAATTGCTTGAAACTGAAAGTAAAATTTCCAGACTTTACTCTTCGTATTCATTTAAATAATGGCGGAAAAAATCTACAGATTTAAGATTTCAAATCAAGGCGTTACTTCATCATATACACGATATGTTTATGATTTCTCTAAAATTCAAACAAAATTGGTTCTCATAAATCTGGTCTTCCTAGGTAGAATCTTTAAATTTTTTCTTCGGGAAGCGTACTAGTTGAACTGATTTGCTTGGGAGAAGATTTGTCATCATACCCCCAAAATGCTATATATTATCAAGTAACCCACTACAACGAAGAGTTTTCAAAGTAAACTATTATATTTGATTCATGGTGGTGGGTATTTAAGATTCGGCCCGGCCGAACTTAACATACTGCTGTATATACTTGTTCTTCATATGCTATCCAAGTCATTTAAAAACGTGTTAACGACAACTAAAGTTTTCAAACACAGTCTTGACATCAAGTAGAAATCATTATATGTTTCAAGTAAAAATGTCTTTAAAATAAAAACATGTTCAAATTTTGAACGAACTTTTGCGTTGTAGTCAAGATGCAAAAAGTCAAGTTGACCTTAGTCAAAAAAAAATTCCTCTCATGTAAATATACCCATTAGAACTAGAGGTGTGCGCGTGAGTAAAATTTCTCTCACGCTCACGCTCATGTGAGTAGGAATTCACACTCACGCAAATTCACAAAATGAAGAGTCATATTCATGCACGCACACGAACAACATTAAAGCCTCACGCTCACCTATTCATAAAATTCCATTCATGGCTCACGTGATTCACACGTGTTACAAAAATTTCGTGTCACGCCCACACCTCTAATTAGAACTTTAAAAGTCAAATTTACATTAATTCAACTAAATTTTCTTTCATGTTGAGATACCTAGTTTTAAGTGGAATCACTTAACGATAAGGACAAAACGACTTCATTGGAAAGCTTAACGACTTTTACCCTCATATTCATAAAAATTGACGTAAACCTTAAACCTGCTATTATCATACATATTCCTTCGATAAAATATCAGTAAATTATTATGAATTTAGAAAAAAAAATTAAAACGGAAAAATGCATCTTCTATGCTAAGCAAAAATTCTCATTCGTTTTGTATGAACATGAAATATTTGGCCTCACCACAATAGTAATCGTAATATGTTGCAAGGAGGTGGCTTTAAGGACAATCCCCTTGTAGGCAATGTAACAACTCCCAATATTATTAAACTCTCTTAAATCTATCTTCAATTAAATGGCCATTTATATCACCCAATAGTGGTTAGGCCTCACAAATTTCAGCCCCAACCATTTGTACTAATCTGAAAACGATAAACATCACAAGTTAAAGAGCGATTGATACCATCCAGCCAACCAACCAGTCATCCCGAAAAGATGAAGAAGGTTCCTTCTACATTATTGGCAATAACTTGGCGCATGTTTAACAAACCGCATTAAATTGTATTTACACCTTTGTAAATTCCTAAGTGGAAATGTTGTGTGCGTTGAAAGCCATGGCCGCAAAGTGAGTGAGCCAAAGACCAAGGACTCGTAAGTCCCTGCAGAGTGGATGTCTGTTTGCCTGACTGCCTGCCATTCAGACATATTAAATGGTTTAGGAAATTTGCATTTCATCATTGGGCCATTATTCATAGATGTTCGTTTCGTGTCCTGATTATTTGTGAGCCACACAGCATGTTGGGATTGGATAAGTCTGGTGATTTTGCAACTGAACCACATACCTCTACACTCACCATGGAGGTTTATGCCCTCTGCCCATATCAGGTATTTAGTTTGAGGTTTAATAACACAAACTTCTGGCAACTTAAATCGTTTGGTAACAGATGTTCAGTCCAAACTTCTAGGGGTTTTGGGCACTGTGTTATTTTTTTTTTCACCCACTGTTGGTGGTGGTAGTGCTGGATGTGTTTTTTTTTTAACATAACTTATGTTTTTTCGCGCACCAGGAAAATATCTCTCACAGACTCTCTGGTATTAGGGTGTATCTTATGTTCATGGGAGTTTTCTAAGGCTCTATAGCAGGTTACCTCGGCCATGCAAAATATTTTCGGAATGCCTAATTTTCGTTTGAGGTCCGTTTTTAAACGGAACAATAATCCTACGAAAACTAGATCTGTGATGTGAAAGAGTAAGTTTCAATTAATTTCAGAGATTGCATTGAAACAAAATATATTGTCTTGAAGCCAAAGATTTCATGTCCTTAAAATACGAATGCGAATTTTGCTTAACATTATCAGACGAAATTCGTTGATATACATTTTTTGCTTGTCCTAAAGTCGTTACACTTTTCAATGAAGTCGTTTTGTCCTTATAGTTAAATGATTCGACCTAAAAATTGGTATTTTTACTAAGGATTTAATAATTCTGAAAAAGTTTTCAAACACAGAAAAAAATATCACCAAAATATTTCCAAGTGAAGTTGAAAAATTTTTCAATTAATAAATTAATTTTTTAATAAAGATAGAAGCATTAATATTACATTAATGAAGTCAATGACTGAAAACTTTTTAAATAAAAAATTATTTGATGCAATTAACTTTTTAATAAAACTACGAACTCTTAGTCTGTAAAAAAAATATTGAAATTTTTTTAATAGTAATTTATTTCAAACGATCAATTTTCTAATCAAACTAAAAACACAAAGTCAGATAATAAAGTAATTCAAAAGTGTTACGTTGTTAATTCAACGTAACTCTTTTGAATAATTGCAACCAACATTAATGAAATTGAATCAATTAAAAAATTATTGAAATTTTCAAATCAAACCAATTAAAATCAAATCACAAACTGTGATTGATACTATCATTATCGTGATTGAAAACATTTAAATTGAAAAACTCATTGGACCAATTTATTTCGTGATTGAATTTTTTTTTGTAAAATTAATGAAATTTTCTTTAATTTTGTTGTTTGACGATATTACTTGAAACAGCATAATTTCTACTTGTGGTCGAGTCTGAATTTATAAATATAAATATTAACAAAATTTAATGGACATTGATAGCAAATGAAGAAAAAACAAGTAAGGAAAGTCTAAAGTCGGGCGTGGCCGACTATATTATATCCTGGACCACTTTACAGAACCTCATTTTCGATTTCATATCAAATCCGTAAAATGTGTTGGTTGCTATATATAAAGGTTTTTGTCCCAAATACATACATATAAATCTGACTCGATCTGTAAAAAATTTATTAGACTCCTACAAAATCTATAGACTTAACATGTATATATGGCCGTAAGTTCGGCCGAATCTTATGTACCCTCCACCATGGATAGCGTAGAAACTTCTACGAAAGACTGTCATCCACAATCGAATTAATTGGGTTGTGGTGTCTTAAATCGTTTTCTAAATTGTGAGTCAGTCCATAATTGGTACATATTAGACATAAAAGGTATGTGTAGGTAAGTCTACAAATAATTACGAATCGATATGGACTTTTGAACGGTACGTAGGGAGCCAGAATTGAAATATGGGGGTCGCTTATATGGGGGCTATATACAATTATGAACTTGATATAGACCAATTTTTGTGTGATTGGGGATCTATTTATCTGAGGGCTATATATAACTATAGACCGATATGGACCTAATTAGGTATGGTTGTTAACGGCCATATACTAGCCCAATGTACCAAATTTCAACTGACTCGGATGAAGTTTGCTCCTCCAAGTGGCTCCAAAACCAAATCTCGGAATTGGTTTATATGGGGGCTATATATGATTATGGACTGATATGGACCACTTTTGGCATTGTTTTTAAATATCATATATTACCACCACGTACCACGTTGTTGCCATATACTAGCACAATGTACCAAATTTCAACTGACTCGAATGAAATTTGCTCCTCCAAGGGGCTCAAAAACCAAATCTCGGGATCGGTTTATATGGGGACTATATATGATTATGGACTGATATGGACCACGTTTGCCATGGTTGTTAAATATCATATACTACCACCACGTACCAAATTTCAACCAGATCGGATGAATTTTGCTTCTCCAAAAGGCACCGGAGGTTAAATCTGGGGATCGGTTTATATGGGAGCTATATATAATTATGTACCGATTTCGATCAATTGTTGCATGTGTGTTTGAGGCCACATATTAACACCACGTACCAAATTTCAGCCGGATCGGATGAAATTTTCTTCTCTTAGAGGCTCCGCAAGCCAAATCTGGGGATCGGTTTATATTGAGGCTATTTATAATTATGGACCGATGTGGACTAATTTTTGCACAGTTGTTAAAGACCATATACTAACACCATGTACCAAATTTCAGCCGGATCGGATAAAATTTGCTTCTCTTACAGGCCTCGCAAGCCAAATCGGGGGATCGGTTTATATGGGACCTATATATAATTATGGACCGATGTGGACCAATTTTTGCATGGTTGTTAGAGATCATATACTAACACCGTGTACCAAATTTCAGCCGGATCGGATGAAATTTGCTTCTCTTAGAGGCTCCGCAAGCCAAATCTGGGAATCGGTTTTATTTGGGGGCTATATATAATTATGAACCGATGTGGACCAATTTTTGCATGGTTGTTAGAGACCATATACTAACACCATGTACCAAATTTCAGCCGGATCGGATGAAATTTGCTTCCCTTAGAGGGTCTGCAAGCCAAATTTTGGGTCCGTTTATATGGGGGCTATACGTAAAAGTGGACCGATATGGCCCATTTGCAATACCCTCCAATACCTAACCTAACGTACATCAATAACAACTACTTGTGCCAAGTTTCAAGTCGATAGCTTGTTTCGTTCGGAAGTTAGCGTGATTTCAACAGACGGACGGACGGACATGCTCAGATCGACTCAGAATTTCACCACGACCCACAAAATATATATTTTATGGGGTCTTAGAGCAGTATTTCAATGTATTACAAACGGAATGACAAAGTTAATATACCCCCATCCTATGTTGGATGGTATAAAAATTAAGTTGGCTAATGCCCTGCGGTGGAACACAATGTTACTAAAAAACTATGGGAAACATTTAAATCTAGAGGAATTTTTAGACAACTTAGCCACTGTGGTACAATGGTGAGCATGCCCGCCTTGCATCCACAAGGTCGTGGGTTCGATTCCTGCTTCGACCGAACACCAAAAATTTTTCACCGGTGGATTATCCCACCTCAGTAATGCTGGTGACATTTCTAAGAGTTTCAAAGCTGCTTTAAGTGGTTGCAATGTGGAACGCCGTTCGGACTCGACTATAAAAAGGAGGTCCCTTGTCATTGAGCTTAACATGAAATCGGGAAGCACTTAGTGATAAGAGAGAAGTTCACCAATATGGTACCACAATGGACTGAATAGTCTAAGTGAGCCTGATACATCGGGCGCCACTATACCTAACCTAACCTAGACAACTTAGGAAAAGTCTTTTTATGATTTATCGGTTGATAGATATGTATTAGAAAAAGTGGAGTCATTTTTACAAGTTTTTGACTAAGCAGTGGCTTTTTTACAAGGAAAATTTTGATATTTTGACAATTTTTTTGTCGAAATCAGAAAAACATATATATGGGAACTATATCTAAATCTGAACCGATTTTGGAATGCATTAGTATAATGCAATGTTAATTCATTGTAGCTAATTCTACTACCTATACAAAATTTCACGTAATTCGGATTACAACTTTGACCTATGCGGTCATATGACGAAAAATCAGACGAAAGATATATATGGGAGCTATATTTAAATCCGAACCGATTTCAACCAAAATTGGCATATGGGAGCTACATCTAAATCTGAACCGATATCAACCAAACTTGGCACACTTTACGACACCATCAATTGCACTCCTTATGCAAAATTCAAAGCAAATCTGGCTGAAATTCGGGCCTCTGGGGCTATATTAGTATATATCGGGCGAAAAATATATATGGGAACTAAAAACAAGTATATACGGCCGTAAGTTCGGCCAGGCCGAATCTTAAATACCCACCACCATGAATCAAATATTAGGGTTTCCTTTGAAATTTCAGGGGGGTTTGAGGACAAATCAAGCAGAACAGTTCAACCAGTACACTTCCCGAAGATAAATTTAAAGATTTTATTTATGAAGACTATATCAGATTCTGGATTTGTAAGAACCATTTTTGTTTGAGTTGTAGAGGTATCATTAACATCTCTTGTAGGTGTCCAAGAAAATTATAAAATAACGTCGTGATTTGAAATCTTAAATCTGTAGATTTTCAACCGAGAAGTAAAATGTGGAAGTTTTACATTGAGTTTCAAGCAATTTTCATGATCGGTGCGCCTTCTATACCCTCAAGAAGTGAAATTTCAGGCAAATCGGATAAAAACTACGGTTTCTAGAAACCCAAGGAGTTAAATCGGGAAATCGTTCTTATGGGGGCTATACTAAAACATGGGCCGATACTCACCGTTTTCGGCACACCTTTTTATGATCCAAAAATAATTCTAGATTTCGAATTTCATACAAACTGGATAAAAACTACGGTTTTTATAATCCCAAGAAATAAAATCCGGAGATCGGTCTATATTGGGGATGTACCAAAACATGAATCAATACACGCCCTTTTCGGCACACCACTTTATGGTCATAAAATACTTCTAGATTTCCAATTTTAGGCAAATTGGATAAAAACTACAGTTTCTATAAGTCCATGAAGTAAAATCGGGATATTGGTCTATATGGGGGATATATCAAAACATTGACCGATACTCACCATTTTCGGCACACCTCTTTATGGTCCAAAAATACCTCTATATTTCCAATTTCTGGTAAATTGAATAAAAACTGCGGATTCTAGAAGTCCAAGAAGTAAAATCGGGAGATCGGTCTATATGGGGGCTATACCAAACATGGACCGATACTCACCATTTTCAGCACGCCTATTTATGGTCCTTAAATACCTCTAGATTTCCAATTTCAGGCAAATTGGATAAAAGTTACGGTTTCTATAAGCCCAATCCCCAAATCGGGAGGTCGGTTTATATGGGGACCATACGAAAACAAGGACCGCTGCTCACCATTTTTGGCACACCTCTTTATGGTTCTAAAATACCTCTACATTTCCAATTTCTGGTAAATTGAATAAAAACTGCGGATTCTAGAAGTCCAAGAAGTAAAATCGGGAGATCGGTCTATATGGGGGCTATACCAAAACATGGACCGATACTCACCATTTTTTGGCACACATCTTTATGGTAAAATACCTCTAGATTTCAAATTTCAGGCAAATTGGATGAAAACTATGATTTCTATAAGCCCAAGACCCCAAATCGGGAGGTCGGTTTATATGGGGACTATATCAAAACCTGGACCGATACAG
Organism: Haematobia irritans; assembly: GCF_050003625.1. Lineage (NCBI taxonomy): Eukaryota > Metazoa > Arthropoda > Insecta > Diptera > Muscidae > Haematobia > Haematobia irritans. Next base: position 146,530,342 of record NC_134399.1, read on the forward strand.
CGCATCTTCGAACTTGACCCGCCTGCAGACAAAAGACGGACATGGTTATATTGTCTTAGAATTTCTCCCTGATCAAGAATATATACTTTAAATAGTCGGAAATCGATATTTCGATGTGTTACAAACGGAATGACAAACTTATTATACCCCCGTCACCATTCTATGGTGGTGGGTATAAAAAATGGGTTCTTTTCTGACCCAAAACACATACCTGAGCCAAATTTGAAGTCGATTGAAATAAACTTGCGACCTATGTGTCGCAAGTCACAGACAGACGGACGAACGGACGTGCAGACAGACATGGCTAGATCGACTCAGGGGTCGGCCATATTTCTATCTCGTCTCTTTCTGCGTGTTGCAAACATACATATGCACTAACTTATAATACCTTGTTCCACAGTGTGTCGCAGGTAGAGGTGTGCACGTGAGTAATAGTTTACTCACGCACACTCACGACTGAAAAATCATACTCACGCACGATATTTTTTGGTAGGACTCAAGCACACTCACGAAAAGAAAATTTGTATTCACGCACGAAACCGTCGTGACTCACGAAAAATACCGTGACTCATGAAAAATATCGTGACTCACGAATAATTTTATGATTAATTTACCTTACCGCAGTGTCTGAAAACATGAGCATTATTAAAATCGAGAGTGTTATTAAACTCTTAACATCCCAGGTGTCACTAAAATTGTAATTGAATTTAACTCTTAAGCGTTTTATGTTGGTGGGCAGGAATTTTTTCGTGAGTGTAATTCTTTACTCACGCACACTCACGAAGATATTATTTTCATGACTCACGCTCACGCACGACATTTTGGTTTGTTAATCACGCACACTCACGCTGTTGTCATGAGCGTGACTCACTACTCACGCACGAATCATGAAAATGTTCGTGAGTCACGACAATTTCGTGTCACGTGCACACTTCTAGTCGCAGGGTACACAAACAGAAAAACCGGGTGAATTAAAATTTGTTTCCTATAATCAGTATATAAAACTCAAATTTAAAAGATAATTGTGTCTTAGATTTATCCTTACTTCAATTCTCCGCCTCCTTGGCTCAGAATCAAAACCAAAATCATTAGTGTAAAGACAAAATGTTTGGAACAGGGCATGCTTTTTTCAGTGTGGAAACACAAATTTTTAATATGATTTCGTTAACATCTGGCATTAACGTTTACAATTTGCGAAGTCATTTGGGGTTGAGTTTCGTTTTGTACCTTGTGATTTTGACATCTGAAATTTTTTTCCACAACCGTGCCCACACTGAAAAAATCATACAAAGTATTGTAATTTGAAGATTTTGTCTTCACATAAATATATATGTTTACTCGAAATTTGTATATTAACATATATTTACATCCACACTTATTATATTTATGAAACATGGATGACCCAAACATCCTAATCCCAAACATTTTATGCTAACTTTTGCACTTAAACATTTCGTTTTTAAAAAATTCGTCCCGAAACACATTTTGTTTACACAGTAAAGCTTAGTACTATTTTCAGTTTTCAAGCTGAAAACCACCTTGTTTTCACGGTTACTGTTTTTAATTAGCTAATTTAGAAATATAAAATTATTTGCAATCAATTCCTCGGATCTTTTCCAACCATTATTTGGCAAGATTCGATCAAAATATAATCGTCTTCATAAATATATTTGTACTTTTAATTTAGTGTTTTGGTGAAAAAATCGAACATAGTACTCACCTTAACATATGTAATGTAGGCTATAAATACGCACAGAAAAAACATGTTTGGACATGGTTGCCGCATCCATTTAATGCTTATTTAGAGTATTTAATTGTCGCGAAAACCATGTATTTTGTCTTTGTAAAAATAATTTTCGAGCGGAGAAAAATATATGTTGGCAATAAGCATTTAAATGGTTCTCAAATGCCGCAAACATGTTCTATTATTTAAATGATAGAATTTGAGACCATTATATGGTCAGGAAAATCATGTACCTGACCATTCAATTTTTTTTACTTTTTTGCAAAGAAAAAAGTATTTTTATAGTTTACGTATAGATATGTCTACAAGCATTACATGGCCATAAAGACCATGTACATTGTTTTCGTGACCATTTAATTTTTTAATTTTTTTGCAGCGACAAGAATTTTATAAAAACATTGAGCAGGTACACACGATCTTCATTTTGCGCGTCAGTGTGTGTTGATTGTTTCTTGGAATGGACGGAGAATACGGAATTATTGTGTTTTGTGTTAATTTATTTATTCAGAAATGGCACGTGGTTTTATGTGAATACAAAAAAGGAAAGTGTAATTGAAACAAATGTACCTGGTTTTTGTTCTGCATTTTGACATATGGTATAATTTATTTTTATTTGCAGTTATATGATGTCTGTGTTTGTACATTTGATGGGCACGAAGTAAATATGGAATGATTTCTTATTGTTGAAATTGAACCAAACTAGAGTGTGTAAAAATATGTGAAGTTTGCTTGCACAACATTATAAATACAAATAAACAATGAATTAGTTTATAAATAAATAAAAACAAATAAATAAAATTGATTTTGTGTTTTCTTTTCTCAAGTGGCGTCCTTTTTTCGACGACGAAAAAAGTTTTTTCATAAAAATCAAAACATTTTAGGTTGTGACCATGTTCTTTTAACTAGAAGAAAAACATTTTTGACGAATAACATAACATTTTAGATCGTGACCATTGTCTTTTAATGGAAACAAAATTCTTTTTATCAATATAATAACATTTTAGATGAGGACAATTGTATTTTTCTTAGAACCATGTTCACTGAGCCAACATGGTTGCAGGTTAAAATGTTACATGGTCGCCGCAAAAATAGCTGCTATCATATTATTTTGCTCTTCGAATATGATTGTGGCAATCATGTTTCTTCTCTGCGTGAATATAACTACATTATACCCTAATATGATATAAATCCACGAAAACATGCGAATATTGCTTAGATGTTACCCAAAACGAATTTAATTTAAGCATGAAACATAAAAATTTGCCATGTTCTCTCCGGCGATTCATTGCAGTCATGCAAAAAGAGATTCTCATCAACAATAACAAAAAGAAAAAAAAACCCACATACACACACACTAGAGAAAACACTCCTAACAAATTTTGCATCATAAAAAGCTTTTCAATATTCAAAAGTTGCTTTCAAACATTTTACCCATGCTCTCCCAAACCACCATGGACATTTTCTAAAGGTGTGTACCCTGGACGGCGTGCATGAGTGTGTCTTCGCTTATGGATGAAAAAGGATTCCATGTGGCTTTTTTATTGAGTTCACGATATTCATAAAAAGGAGCATCGTTTAAAAGAGTCTCATTTTGATAGCTTCGTCGATACCGTGAATACTTCTTGTGAATGTTGCAAAGGGATTTATTAGCAAAAAACAAAACAAAAACGAAAAGAGAAAAACTAGCGGGGAAACAACAACGAATTTATAGATTTTTAAAATATGGTCGTTTTTTATCCCCCTTTGAGCTAAGGCAAGATTCTTTCCTAACATTCTTCCTTAATGGTGTTTTTGAAGTTTAGCTATTTTTATTAGCGGTGGTTCTATGTCTATGTCTTGTGGGTTTTGTTTTCTTCAAAGTATCAGAGGTATTTGAGTGATGTTTATGGTGGTATAATCGCTTATTCTTTTTTTAATTTTCGTTATGTTGATGGGTTTACTGAACTTCATGCAAAATATTTGGTTGAGATTTTTTCGTGTGTTATTTTATCATGACACTGGAAGTTAGTGCAAACTATGTAATATCAAGGAGAGGTATAAATCTATTGAATCCTTGACACTTCGGTTTAGATTCATATTCGGGAGGTTTTTAACGAAGGACGGACGTCCAAAAATTTTTAAATCTTATGGGTTAGTGCTCAAAAAAGCAGTTGTGTCAGAGCCCATTTTGGCATGGTGAAGAGTGAACCGTTTTCGGCAGTTGGTTTCTTGAAAGATAACTGGCAAAAAATGGTTGTATACCACTTAGAATTGACTGTTGTTATAGTAGTCCAGTTTTTCTGCAAAAAAGCAGGCGATAATTTCCATACAATTTCCATACAATATTTCAACCGAATCGGATGGATTTTGTTCTTCCAAGGGGCTCCGGAGGTCAAATCTGGGGATCGGTTTAATTTGGAGCTATATATAATTATGGACCGATAAGGACCAATTCCTGCATGGTTGTTAAATACCATATACTAACACCACGTACCAAATTTCAACCGAATCGGATGAATTTTGCTCTTCCGCGAGGCTTCGGAGGTCAAATCTGGGGATCGGTTTATATGGCGGCTATATATAATTATGAACCGATGTGGACCAATTTTTGCATGGTTATTAGATACCATATACTAATACCATGTACCAAATTTCAGCTGGATCGTATGAATTTTACTTCTCTTAGAGGCTCGCAAGCCAAATCGAGGGATCGGTTAACATGGGGGCTATATATAATTATGAACCGATGTGGACCACTTTTTGCATAATTGTTTGAGACCATACTCTAACATCATGTACCAAATGTCAGCCGGATCGGATGAAATTTGCTTCTCTTAGAGGCTCCACAAGCCAAATCTGGGAATCGGTTTATATGGGGGCTATATATAATTATGGACCGATGTGCACCAGTTTTTGCATGGTTATTAGAAACCATATACTAACGCCATATACCAAATTCCAGCCGGATCGGATGAAATTTGCTTCTCGTAGAGGATCCGCAAGCCAATTCTGGGGGGTCCGTTTATATGGGGACTATACGTAAAAGTGGACCGATATGACCCATTTGCAATACCGTCCGATCTACATCAATAACAACTACTTGTGCCAAGTTTCAAGTCGATAGCTTGTTTCGTTCGAAAGTTAGCGTCATTTCAATAGACGGACGGTCAGACGGATGGACGGACGAACATGTTTAGATCCACTCAGAATTTCACCACGACCCAGAATATATATACTTTACGGGATCTTAGAGCAATATTTCGATGTGTTACAAATGGAATGACAAAGTTAATATATCCCCTATCCTATGGTGGAGGGTATACAAATAAACTATGCCCTGGAAGTTCAAGTGTCAAAAATGTCGATCAAATCATGGTTATTGTCGAGTCCGACCGGCATGTATGTGCCGTGTTCAATTGAACAAGAACTAAAACTTAACCAAAAACTATAAACAATTTTAATTTTAAATGATTATTTATCTTATGGTTGATGGTATTAAAATCAAATCGAAATTGTGCTTCTATACAGTTATTTACGTTATATTGAAAGTAATTGGGATTTTATGTCAAATATTTCTCTTGGAAATTCATAATTTCTCCTATTGTTGTAAAGCGGCTTTATAGCATATCCCAGCAAAAAAAGCGTCGCCAAAAAAGTAGTAAAAATGTTCTTTTTGGATCCGGAAGTGGTGCAAAATAGGCGCAGAAGCGATGAATTTAACATTGGCTTGTCATAGGACGGATGTCTACCATTTCAACAGCCGCTGCACTGAATTTGCATCACTTCTTAAGGTGTGATGCGAATCCAGTGATTTGGATGTGAATAAAGAAAATTTGTAATATTTAGACGAATAATTAATTTTTTAAAAATTTTTTATGATTTTTAATGCATTACAACACTTGTCTGGAACGTTTGACATCAAATATTTTCAAAACTTTGCAATTTTTCTAGAAAGGATTTAGCATTTTTTGCGGCAAAATTTAAATAATTTGCACTATTTTATTAATTTTTAATCTGTTTTTAACCCATTTGAAACAATAAAATTTTAAATTTTTCATTAAAATTATGAAAAAAGCGAGTTATGAAAAATCGACTCAAATGAACTTCCTGTGCAGTTAAACTAAAGAACATCTTTGTGAGGACATTTTTGGAAGTGCTTTTAAAGTTGTGCCTTAAGAAGAACTTCCAAATATTTTTGCTGGGATGTTATAGGATACGAACCCATTTGTTTTCATATGGTGTTAATGTTTGTGTTGGTGCTCGTTTGCAACTCAACACCAGGAATACGAAAAATATAGCAAATCCATGTAGGTTGGTCTCTTTCATATTCGTTTCAAAAATATTTGTAAACATTTAACAATGAAACCCCAAAACATACAGATGGTCAACCAACACACTCTCTCTCTTCAACTATCATTTATCGAAGGTATTTATCCTTTGGGAGAGATTGTGTCAGTCGCTGAATTAACACATCATATGTAGGTATTTGTGTGTCCTACGATCGAATTGTGGTGTTATATTTATTTGAAATACAAATTTTGATGGACAAAAATTGTGTATTATTTTAAAAGGACTTCCTTTGCTCTAAAACATTGATGAATCTTTAGTCAACCTATTTTGCGGAGGCAAAGCACAGAGATGTTATTAACTTTAATATGACCACCATCGCCTTATTGTTTCGCACCGCCGACATATCACTAAACTAACATTGGCGATTGTAACAAGCGCACGCTTTTGCTTACATAGAGATTACCGATAGATCTTGGTGAGTAGTGAGGTTCCCCAATAGGTGGTATGTTGGTTGCATTGTCATACAATCCTTAAGATATGCCTAAAACCACGCACGATTGCCTTTGAGAAGAGTAGCTATACTTTTTATTCACTGCTATCTTTTTGCGTTGTTGACGGTTTTACACGCACGAACTTTAAAGGAAATATTTTGGCATCTGTCAAAAACAAAAGGTCGGAGATGACCAGATTTAGAATCTAGAAAAAGTCGTATTAAAATAAATCACCGTTTGAAATTTGAATCAATGGCAAAAAAGGGGATACAATTTTGCGAAACTGACCCCCAACAACATTTTGGGTTGCCAGATGATGGGTGCAGAAATCCACAACAAGATACTGGGCTCTTATTTCGTTCAGCCTATGATCGACAGCCTGAGGAGTATTCACGCTTTTATCAGGGCATCTGGGTGGAGGACCTACGCAGATCTGAAGGACATTTTATCATATGATGGGATAAAGCCATGGTAAGTACAAATGATAACAATGTGAATAAATTTGTCAGATTTTCCGTACCACATTTTTCTTAGGGTAAATTTGCATATAAGCCACGTAAGACACAGTAGACGTTCCAATTAGAAGTGTGCGCGTGAGTGAAATTTCAGTCACACTCATGCACATTCACGAAGAAAAATTTTTATTCACGCACGATACGTGTGGTAGCCCTCACACTCACGCACATTAACGAAATGAAAACCAGTACTCACGCACGAACTATTTTTAAAGATTCACGCTCACGCATGATTCACCACAATTCACGTGACTCGCGACATTTTCCAACCGAGAATGAGCAAACTTAAAAAAAAAAACAAGTAAGTAAAGAAGAAAGTCGGGCGGGGCCGACTATATCATACCCTAAACCACCATTACAGAATTAGTAATCATAAGCATTTGTGGGGTAATGTATAGGTCTGGGAGATAAACCGCAGTTGCATATTTAAGAAAATTAAGGGGCACATGTCTATGGGTGCTTTGTGTCAATCTGACTATAGCTCATAGTCAATGTTGCCAGGGAAAATGTTCGGTTTACCCTACAAGGACAAAAAAAGTTCCCTACCTTTCCATACATTCCCAAACAATTTTCCCTACTATATTTTTCGTTAAATTTAAAAAATTTTACAAAACAAAAATGGTTCTAAGTACTTTATTATCTTAAAACATGAATATGCAACGTATATAACTTAGAATATAAATTTGTATTACCACCGCGGTTGCCACAGTTGGTAGAATTCTACCCAAATTAGTAATTTTTTTGTTAAATCTCTATGAAAATATCATTTTGGAAAAAGTTTCTATAAACAAATTTTTGTGAGAAATTTTTCTATAGAAATAAAATTTTGACAATAAATTCTATAGAAATAAAATTTTGAGAAAAAATTCCACAGAAATAAAATTTTGAGAAAATTTTTTATAGAAATAATATTTTGAAAAAATCTATAGAAATACAATTTTGACAAAATGTTCTATAGAAATAAAATGTTGACAAAATTTTCTGCAGTTTGGGTAATAAATACAAATTTGTATAAATCGAGCAATATTCTTATGTAAGAGCTACAAGTACGTATAAGTACGATCGGCTAGTACATCAAAATTTGAAATTTGAGTAACATTGGTTAATAAATAAGAGTACTATGGCCACATTTGGGAAAATCGAGCGATGCATATATCTATATCTAAATCTGAACCAATTTGCATAATATTTTGCGGTTTTGATTAATACCACAAAAGGTTGCCTTGTGCAAGATTTGAGTAAGATCAGTTACGAAATGAGGCCTGTATGGTCAAACATAAGGTTATTAGGGGCGAATTCTTCAAAATCGGGTGATACATATATGGGAGCTATATCTACATCTGAACCGATTTCGATGAAATTTTGCACATATAGTTAGTACTATAGAGAACTGTATCTAGCCAACTTTTAGTTAGATCGGTTAATAAATAAGGGTTCTATGGCCAAATTTGGGAAAATCGGGCTATACATATATATGGGAGCTATATCTAAATCCGAACCGATTTCGATAATTTTTTGCACATATAGTTAGTGCTATAGAAGACTACATTAAGCCAAATTTGAGTAAGATCGGTTGATAAATAAGGGTTTTATGGCCAAATTTAGAAAAATCGGGCGGTACATATATATGGGAGCTATAGCTAAATCTGAACCGATTTCGATGATTTTTTGCACATATAGTTAGTGCTATAGAAGATTATATTTAGCCAACTTTGAGTAAGATCGGTTGATAAATAAAGGTTTTGTGGCCAAATTTGGGAAAATCGGGCGATACATATATATGGGAGCTATATCTAAATTTGAACCTATTTTGATGAAATTTTGCAGACTTTAAGGGCGATGGAAAAGATTACCTTTTGCCAAATTTGGTGAGGATCCGTTTGAAAAAAAGCGCAACGTGACCCCATTAGTCGAAATCGGGCGATACATATATATGGGAGCTATATCTAAATTTGATCCGATTTCTTCCAAATTCAATAGCGTTCGTCCGTTTGCCCAAAAAACTCGCTGTACCAAATTTCATCAAAATCGGATAATAATTGCGACCGGAATCCTGTGAACAAAAAAACATGGACAGACGGACGGACACCAAGCGCTAGATCGACTCAGGAAGTGATTCTGAGGCGATCGGTATATATTTTATGGGGTCTAAAATCAATATTTCTGGTAGGCACATTTTTTGGCCGATCAAACTTATTATACCCTAACCACTATGTGGTTTAGGGTATAATAACCACTATGTGGTTTAGGGTATAAACATGAAGAGAATATAGTTCGACAGCTAAATTAATATCAGTTAACATATGAGTAAGAATTAAATTTTGATTTTTTCGTGAGCTTGATTTTGCAGAAATTTTATTCACGCACATTCACGAACCGATTTGCTTTCTCACGCACGACATATTTGTTTCAGTCCCATTCAGGCACATTCACAAGAGTTGATTCAGATGTTGTTCACGACTAACGTGATTCAATATTATTTGAATATACGCATTAGCGTAGCTTGACAATTTTCCTAGGGGGGGGGGCTATAGCCCCCCTAGCTTAAAATGTATATTTCATTTATTTATATTTCAATTAATGTTTTATTTCATAAAAATTAATAAAAAAAATTAGACATCAAAATAACTCGAAAATTAATTTATAATAAAGCAACTAAAAGTAGTTCCACACATTTCCCAGCAAAAAAATTTGGAAGTTCTTCCAAAGGCACAACTTTAAAAGCACTTCCAGAAGATGTACTCCCAATGATGTTCTTTATTTTAACTACTCAGGAAGTTCTTTAAATTCAATTTTTTATAATTTGGTTTTTTCATACTTTTAATGGGAAATTTTTTTGTTTCAAATACCTTAAAAACGAAGTAAGAATTCATAAAATGGTATAAATAATTTAAATTTTGTCGAAAAAAAATTCTAAATCCAATCTGAAAAACTTGTGAATTTTTAAAAATATTTTAGGTCAAACGTTCCGTTGGAATTCATTAAAAATTATAAAAATTATTTATTTGACAAAATATAACAGAATTTTTTAATATACATTCAAAACATTGAATTCGGATCACACCTAAAGAAGTGATGCAAATTCAGTGCAACGGCTGTTGGAATGGAGGACTTCCGTCCTATGACAAACCCATGTTAAATTCATCGCTTCTTCGCCAATTTTGCACCACTTCCGGATCCAAAAAGATAATTTTCATTACTTTTTGGCGACGCTTTTTTGGCTGGGCTTGTTTATTTTTTATAAAAATGGAAAATCGTAAGTAGGTTTTCAAATTCTGGGGGGGGCTAAAATTTTTCTGGGGGGGTTTAAGCTCCCTCCCCAGAGGCCTTCCTACGCTTATGAATATACGACATTGTTGTGGATTGGAACGCGAAATACGAGTTTTGCATATTATATTTATGGGATGTAAATATTTTGTTGAAAAGAAGGAAATAGGAATGTGTTCGCTAAAAATTTTCACCATTTTTTAATAACTGGGGAATTTTTCGTTTCTCCATTTTTATCATCATTACGCATTACCGCATAATAATATCCACGAAAAAACAAGTAAGGAAAGTCTAAAGTCGGGCGGGGCCGACTATATTATACCCTGCACCACTTTGTAGATCAAAATTTTCGATACCATATCACATCCGTCAAATGTGTTGGGTGCTATATATAAAGGTTTGTCCCAAATACATACATTTAAATATCACTCGATTTGGACAGAATTTGATAGACTTTTACAAAATCTATAGACTCAAAATTTAAGTTGGCTAATGCACTAGGGTGGAACACAATGTTAGTAAAAAAAAATATGGGAAACATTTAAATCTGAAGCAATTTTAAGGAAACTTTACAAAAGTTTATTTATGATTTATCGCTCGATATATATGTATTAGAAGTTTAGGAAAATTTTTGCAACTTTCGCCTAAGCAGTGGCGATTTAACAAGGAAAATTTTGGTATTTTGACCATTTTTGTCGAAATCAGAAAAACATATATATGGGAGCTATATCTAAATCTGAACCGATTTCAATCAAATTTGGCACACATGACTATATTACTAATTGTACATATCTATCAACCGATAAATAATAAATACACTTTTGCGAAGTTGCCTCAAAATTGGTTTAAAATGTTTCACATATTTATACCCTGCGCCACACTGTGGAACAGGGTATTATAAGTTAGTGCATATGTTTGTAACACCCAGAAGGAGACGAGATAGACACATGGTGTCTTTGGCAAATAATGCTCAGGGTGGGCCCCTGAGTCGATATAGCCATGTCCGTCTGTCCGTCCGTCCGTCCGTCTGTCTGTGAACACATTTTTGTGATCAAAGTCTAGGTCGCAATTTAAGTCCAATCGTCTTCAAATTTGGCACATGTTCCTAATTTGGGTCAGAATAGAACCCTATTGATTTTGGAAGAAATCGGTTCAGATTTAGATATAGCTCCCATATATATCTTTCGCCCGATATGAACTAATATGGACCCAGCAGCCAGATTTTTATACCGATTTGCTTGAAATCTTGTACAAACATAAAACTTAGTCGTATAGTCAAGTGTGCCAAATTTGATTGAAATCGGTTCAGATTTAGATATAGCTCCCATATATATCTTTCGCCCGATATGGACTTATATGGCCCCAGAAGCCAGATTTTTGGCCGAATTTGATTGAAATTTTGTACTAGGAGTACAATCAGTAGTATAGTCAAGTGTGCAAAATTTGATTGAAATCGGTTCAGATTTAGATATAGCTCCCATATATATCTTTCGCCCGATATGGGCTAATATGGTCCTAAAAGCCAGAGTTTTGGCCCAATTTGGTTGAAATTTAGCACAGAGAGTAGATTTAGCATTGTAGCTATGTGTGCCAAATTTGGTTGAAATCGATTCACATTTAGATATAGCTCCCATATATATCTTTCGCCCGATATGCACTTATATGGACCCAGAAGCCAGAGTTTTATCCCGATTAACTTGAAATTTTGCACGAGGAGTACAATTGGTAGTATAGTCATGTGTGTCAAATTTGATTGAAATCGGTTCAGATTTAGATATAGTTTCCATATATATTTTTCGCCCAATATGGACTTATATGGCCCCAGAAGCCAGAGTTTTGGCCCAATTTGGTTGAAATTTTGAACTAGGAGTACATTAGTAATATACTCATGTGTGCCACATTTTATTGAAATCGGTTCAAATTTAGATATAGCTCACATATATATGTTTTTCTGATTTCGACAAAAATGGTAAAAATACCAACATTTTCCTTGTTAAATCGCTACTGCTTAGTCGAAAAGTTTTAAAAATGACTCTAATTTTCCTATATATATTTTCCTCGATATATATGTATTAGAAATACATATATCGAGCGATAAATCATGTTTCCCATATTTTTTTACTAAAATTGTGCTCCACCCTAGTGCATTAGCCAACTTAAATTTTGAGTCTATAGATTTTGTAAAAGTCTATCAAATTCTTCCAGATCGAATGATATTTAAATGTATGTATTTGGGATAAACCTTTATATATAGCCTCCAACACATTTGACGGATGTGATATGGTATCGAAAATTTAGATCTACAAAGTGGTGCAGGGTATAATATAGTCGGCACCGCCCGACTTTAGACTTTCTTACTTGTTTTTACTAACATAGTGTACCATCCCAGCGCATTAACCGACTGAAATTTTAAGTCTATCTATCTATATATATATAAAATTCAATTTATGTTTGTTTGTTTGTTTGTATGTTCCGAGTTGGCTCCGAAACGGCTGAACCGATTTACTTGAAACTTTCAGAGATCGTAGGGGGCGTTCATGTGGTGAAAATAGGGTACCTCATTTTTTGACACCTTTGCGCCGAGGGGGACCTCCCCTTCGTCGGACTTTTTGAAAATTGGACCAAAGTTGACCGATTCGCTTGAAATTTCCATTGAAGATTGGGGTTGGCATCTAGACAAAGATCCGCTACTTTTTATTTCGATATTTGGTGGCGGAGGGGGACCTCCCCTTGGTTCGACTTTTTTTTTAAGTACAGTGAAAAAACTAAAATTCTCTAAATTATCTGAGATTTACAGAGAACATGTGGTGAGGTTATGGAATTAATATGGGGTACCCGATTATTTCATATGTGGATGGGGAGGGGGACCTCCCCCTTGCCATACTTTTTGAAACTTGGAACAAAATTATACGATTTGCTTGAAATTTTCATTGAATGTTGGGGTTGGCATCTAGACAAAAATCCGCTACATTAGGTATAGGGCATAGGGAGACATCCGCTTCTCCTAAGTACATACAGAGAAACAATTAAACTTTTACCGAGTTACTTGAAATTTACAGAGGACTGGGGAGAGGTTACGATATTAATAGTTGATACCTGATTTTGTGATATTTGGACGGAAGAGAGGCCGCCCTTTTAGGCTTATAATTTGCTTGACATTTTCTGGGACGTTTACAAAAGATACGCTACATCACTTTTCGATATTTAGTCGGGGTGGGGGTCTTCCTCTAAAACTGCAAAAAAACAGCAATTCTTAAGTTTTCTTGAAATTTACATAGGCAGTGGGGGAAGGTTATGAACGAAGAGGCAACCTTCCTTGCCCCACACTTGAAGGAAAGTTTCAAGAATTTTCAGGGAAGGTTAGGGGTGCTATTCACTACGGTGTTTGTCGATATTGTATCGGGTAAAGTGACGTCCCTTTAAAACAATAGAGCAAAATTTAAACATCACCGATCTACTTGAAATTTACAGGGAACGTGGGAGGAGGTGATTAAATTTATACATGATTTTTAAATTAGTATATGATTTTTCGATATCTGGTTGGGGAAGGGGAAAATTGAAATAAACTTTGTCGATTTACTTCGATAGAATTTATAGGGACCATTGAGAAGTTGCGAAATTAATATAGGGTACGTGATAGACCGATATCAGGTCGTAGTGGAGCGAAGGTGGGGGGAGGGTTCCCTTTTGTCCGCTTTTTTTTTTTTTCTTAAATTGAAAGTAGAGGGTTGTCCGTAAATGGGAACTCGGTACATAATTTTATGATTTTTGCACATGCTTCTGCCAGACTTCTTTTTAGTAAAGAACTTAAATTTACATGAAATTGGCAGCCAACGTGGAGGGTGCATCATTTTCCAACATTTTAGCAAATGTTAATGTGGTAAATTTTTATACCCACCACCATAGAATGGTGACGGGGGTATAATAAGTTTGTCATTCCGTTTGTAACACATCGAAATATCAATTTCCGACTATATAAAGTATATATATTCTTGATCAGGGAGAAATTCTAAGACGATATAACGATGTCCGTCTGTCCGTCTGTCTGTCTGTCTGTCTGTCTGTCTGTCTGTTGTAATCACGCTACAGTCTTCAATAATGAAGCAATCGTGCTGAAATTTTGCACAAACTCGTCTTTTGTTTGCAGGCAGGTCAAGTTCGAAGATGGGCTATATCGGTCAAGGTTTTGATATAGTCCCCATATAAACCGACCTCCCGATTTGGGGTCTTGGGCTTATAGAAATCGTAGTTTTTATCCAATTTGCTTGAAATTTGAAATCTAGAGGTATTTTATGACCATAAAGAGGTGTGCCAAAAATGGTGAGTATCGGTCCATGGTTTGGTATAGCCCCCATATAGACCGATCTCCCGATTTTACTTCTTGGGCTTATAGAAACCGCAGTTTTTATTCAATTTACCTGAAATTGGAAATCTAGAGGTATTGTAGGACCACAAATACGTGTGCCAAAAATTGTCAGTATCGGTCCATGTTTTGGTATGGTCCCCATATAAAACGACCTCCCGATTTGGGGTCTTGGGCTTATAGAAACCGTAGTTTTTATCCAATTTGTCTGAAATTGAAATTCTAGAGGTATTTTAGGATCATAAAGAGGTGTGCCAAAAATGGTGATTATCGGTCCATATTTTGGAATAGCCCCCATATAGACCGATTTCCCGATTTTACTTCTTGGGCTTCTAGAATCCGAAGTTTTTATCCTATTTGCCTGAAATTGGAAATCTAGAAGTATTTTCGGGTCATAAAGAGGTGTGCCGAAAACGGTGAGTATCGGTCCATATTTTAGTATAGCCCCCATAAGAACGATCTCCCGATTTAACTCCTTGGGTTTCTAGAAACCGTAGTTTTTATCTGATTTGCCTGAAATTGTAAATATTCTGGTATTTTAGGCTCACAAAAACGTGTATCGGATTAAGTTTTTATCGGTCCATTTGGTAATGCCTCCATATAGACCAACTTCACTTCTTGAGGGTGTAGACGACGCACTGATCATGAAAATTGCTTGAAACTCAATGTAAAATTTCCAGATTTTACTTCTACAGATTTAAGATTTCAAATCAAGACGTTATTTTATAATTTTCTTGCACACTTACAAGAGATGTTAATGATTCCTCTACAACTCAAACAAAAATGGTTCTTATAAATCCAGAATCTGATATAGTCATCATAGGTGAAATCTTTAAATTTATCTCCGGAAAGTATCCTCAAGTCCTCAAGCCCTCCTGAAATTTCAAAGGAAACCCTAATATTTGGTTCATGGTGGTGGCTATTTAAGATTCGGCCCGGCCGAACTTACTGCTGTATATACTTGTTTTTACTATTTTTGCTTTTTCCGATTTATTGGATGGGAAACAGTGATTCTTTGTATGTTATTATAATATAGTGCTTAATTTTCAGATATATTGAGGAGAAGGATACCTTTCCTTGACAAACCACACTTAAAATTCTCAAGAAATATAGAAGAAGGTACACCCTCTCCCGCCGTATTTGTACCTATAAACGAAAAATCAAGTGGTCCGATTTGATTAAAAGAATTCAAATCTTTTCGAATTTGTTTTCAGCACGAAGGATATAGTTGACTAAGTTAACGCAAAATATTCCTCCAAATATGCTTCGGAAGGCGCAGCGAAGCGGGCCGGGTTACGCTAGTAGATTATAAATTTTGTTCAGATGGAGTCAGATTTAAATGTATGTATTTGGGACAAAAACCTTTATATATAGCACGCAACACATTTGACGGATTTGATATAGTATCGAAAATGTGGATTTTCAAAGTGGTGCAGGGTATAATATAGTCGGCCGACTTTAGACTTTCCTTACTTGTTTTTTTTTTTCATTACAATCTTTTTAAATATTTTAATATAAAAATATTTAATATTTTATATTCCTTGTTTGTATATACGCCCTTCAGAGCGTTTTAGCACAATCAACGTGGGTTGTTCAATAACACTTAAATGTACAATATAGGATAGGTGGGTAAAGATTGTAAGAGGCGCCTACATTTGTGTTCTCTTTGCAGGCCAGTACACCTAATTTTATTTTTGTTTTCTATATCGAATTTCGTTATCGTCGTGCAGGGTTAACTACCTAGTTCTTAGTTTAGTAATGAACATGATGTATTTTCTCCAAAACAAGAACTCCACCCATTTCCCTGAGCACGGCCGGTAGATAATGGTAGCACTAGTTTTTGAGAGGATACAATCATTTCGCCCGTTACAAATTTGTACCAAAGATAGCTTTTGTTTTTCCAGGGATACATTTTAAAACTTTACCGTTTCATATGTATTTAACGAATCAACGTCCTGTACAACTATACTTATATCAATTATTTAAATGGTCTACTTTATTCTAAATGTAAGGATATAACATACATATACAAAAATAGCTTCTAAACCTTCATAGAATTTTTTAAATCCAATTTAATATTTCACAGGAAGAAGCATTGGCATGGATCTCTAAATACATAAACCCTAAAGGCGCTTACGTATTAGCAATCACTCATCCCAACGATGTCAAAATAGTCAAACATTTGTACTACCCATGGTGTGGTCGGCTGGTTGGACAATGATGGTGGAAACAGTAATCGAAACTATCGTCAACATTGAAATGGAAAACCACAAAATACAACAAACATATTCCCAAAATCCCAACAAGATGTGATGTGACGAGACGCGATGAAACGCGACGCGACAATGGTGATGATGATGACAATGATGATGGTGGTGGTGGTGGTGGTAGGATGATGGTCGTCATGATCTAGGAATGGCGATAGTAGTGTTGATGGCATGATGTTAGTACGAATGACTTTGGTAATGTAATATACACTCAACCATTTAGATCTATGCGCTAACCGGAGAGTTAAGTGAAAAACAACATCGCCATTACGATACCTAAAATACTGTCACATGTACCAGAAGCAACTGAAGGACCCGGCCATAAAATCACCAAAAAATACGAGACATTTTCAACTATTTCCCATGCGGAGGCTATGCTCTGTATTCATCTTCCAGTGTTAATCTTCCAACCTGCGAGCCAACCAGCCAGCAGTCCTATGACCAACAAACAAACCACTCAAATGTTGCTGTTCGGTTTCCTTTGTGTTGTCGTCAGCCATTCAACACGAATTAGATTGAGTCTTATGCTCAAAGCTGCTGCAAATGCAGCAAATCCGAAATGTCCCTCAACCCTCCTTTAGCACCCGTGCAGCTCATTTCGACCCTAGCAGCATCATAGAGTTAAATGGATGCCAGACTACAACGACGACAATATCAGTGGCAACAATTTTGTTGTTGCAGTTGCGGTTGATGTCACACGGTGGCACGGTGAGTTGTTATTCATGTCACTTGTGAAATGGAATTAATTCTGTTTTTGCTATTGTCGCTGTCGTTTGAGTTCTATGTTTGTTTCCAAATCTCCCCTCACCCATCGCTCCCGTCTTTCACATTCCCCCCATAGCTTTTCCATGCTCTTTATTTTATGAATTGCAAAATTAAACTTTTAACAATTGCAGTTGAACAATGCACACAAGATTGCATTTAGTGTTGAAAGTTGAATGTTTGCCGTTGGTCGCCATCCGCGTCGTCAGCCAACCATATCTCGTCGAACCGTTAATCCAACCAATCCCTTAGATGAAATAACTGAAGCCGCGACTAAAAAGAAAAACGCTAACTAAGTGGGTATAAAAATTGCACTCAGGCGCAAATTGAAAGCATTGTTCGTGGTGTATGCTAATGTTGTTAAATAGATTTCAATACTAAACACTTTTTCTTTCTTTCCATTTGCCACATAAATTTGTATAGATTGATTGAATTGTTGATCATGGAAATATTGTGAATTTATAGGCAGACTCTCTAGGGGCACAAAGTCATTTGGAGAATATTTGGCCGAAATTGCAAATAAAATATCTAATTTGTTAAAACACTAAATTGCACAAGACAAATTTTGCCTCAACCCGATAAAGCCGCCAAACTCTAAATCGCAACAGGCAATCTCTGTGGGTTCGTCAACACTTCGAAATCCCTTTATTATTATAATTTATTTATTACAAATCCATGATAGTACAAAAAGTATAAACTTAGAAGTGGTATTATCCACAGAGCAAACACTCCGTTACAAAATTTTGAAAACAATTCTTTCATTGATATTCTATATTTTTTACACTAAAAAAAAAATTCAACCTTATATGGAACTATATACTATGTTTTGAGAAAGCTTCGTTGACTTTAATAATTTTTTTGTGCACACCTTCAAGAAAAAAAACAAGTATATACGGCCGTAAGTCCGGCCAGCTTATGTACCCTCCATCATGGATTGCTTAGAAACTTCTTCTAAGCACTGCCATCCACAATCGAATGACCTAAGTTGCGGTAACGCTTGCCGATGGCAAAGTATCTTAAAACCTCCTAACACCATCTTCTAAATTGTATGTAAGTCCATACGTGGTATATATTAAATCAAAAAAGATCGATCCAATACGTATATAATTCAGTTTGAAAAAGTAGAAATAAAATTTTAACAAAATTTTCTATAGAAATTAAATTTTCACAAAATTTTCTATAGAAATAAAAATTTTGACAAAATTTTTTATAGAAATAAAAATTTTGACAAAATTTTCTATAGAAAGAAAATTTTGACAAAAATTTCTACAGAAATAAAATTTAAAAAAAAAAATTTCTATAGAAATAAAATCTTGGTAGATTATTTTTGGCTCGAGTGGCAACCATGATTATGAACCGAATAAAATTTGAACACAATTTTCTATAGAAATAAAATTCTGACAATGATGAAAATTTTATTATGAACCGAATAAAATTTTAACAAAATTTTCTCTAGAAATAAAATTTTGACAAAATTTTCTATAGAAATAAAATTTTGGTAGATTATTTTTGGCTCTAGTGGCAACCATGATAATGAACCGATATGGACCAATTTTTGTGTGATTGGACCAATTTTGGTATGGTTGTTAGCGACCATATACTAACACCACGCTCCTAATTTGAACCGGATCGGATGAATTTTGCTCCTACAAGAGGCTCCGGAGGACAAATCTTGAGAACGTTTTATATGGGGGCTATATATAATTATGGACCGATATGGACCAATTCTGCCACGGTTGTTAAAGATCATATACTAACACCATGTTCCAAATTACAACCGGATTGGATGAAATTTGCTTCTCTTGGAGACTTCGCAATGCAAATCTGGAGATCGGTTTATATGGGGGCTATATATAATTATGAACCGATGTGGACCAATTTTTGCATGGTTGTTAGAGACCATATACCAACATCATGTACCAAATTTCAGCCGGATCGGATGAAATATGCTTCTCTTAAAGGCTCCACAAGCCAAATCTGGGGATCGGTTTATATGGGGGCTATATATAATTAAGGACCGATATGGACCAATTTTTGCATGGTTGTTAGAGACCATATACCAACATCATGTACCAAATTTCAGCCGGATCGGATGAAATTTTCTTCTCTTTGAGGCTCGGCAAGCCAAATCTGGAGATCGGTTTATATGGGGGCTATATATAATTATGAACCGATGTGGACCAATTTTTGCATGGTTGTTAGAGACCATATACCAACATCATGTACCAAATTTCAGCCGGATCGGATGAAATATGCTTCTCTTAGAGGCTCCACAAGCCAAATCTGGGGATCGGTTTATATTGGGGCTATATATAATTATGGACCGATGTGGACCAATTTTTGCATGGTTGTTAGAGACCATATACCAACACCATATACCAAATTTCAGCCGAATCGGATGAAATATGCTTCTTTTAGAGGCTCCACAAGGCAAATCTGAGGGTCCCTTTATATGGGGGCTATACGTATGCCAAGTTTCAAGTCGATAGCTTGTTTCGTTCGGAAGTTAGCGTGATTTCAACAAACGGACGGATGGACGGACATGCTTAGATCGACTCAGAATTTCACCACGACCCAGAATATATATACTTTATGGGGTCTTAGAGCAATATTTCGTTGTGTTACAAACGGAATGACAAAGTTAATATACCCCCATCCTATGATGGAGGGTATAAAAATCGCTTCTGTAACATATACCCAAACACATTCTACTTCAGGATTGGTCCAAACAAAATATTGTTTGTATTTGTCATACATATTATGTTTCACCTTAGGCATGGGTACAAAAAAATTTTAATGAAATTTTCTTTCTTTGTGTTTTTTCTTTGGATTTTTTGATCACTCTAGCTTGCACTTAAAAATATTGTGTTAAAAATTTGAATTCCACACATATAATTTTTACACGCAAACATATAAAAAACACTCAGTGAACCAAAGAAAAGGGAAAAATTATACATAAAAGAAGCATAAAGATTTCTCCCATAAAATAGTTCAAAATTTCTTAAAATTTTTAAATTTTACCAATAACATAAGTTTTCCAAAATTTTCCAAAAGGTTCAAAATGTACACTGAAAAAAAGCATGTCCGGTTCAAAAGATTTTGTCTTTACTTTAAAAATTTTGGTATTGATTTTAATTGTTCGTCCCACCACCATAGTATGGTGACGGGGTATAATAAGTTTGTCATTCCGTTTGTAACACATCGAAATATCGATTTCCGACTATATAAAGTATATATATTCTTGATCAGACGATATAACGATGTCCGTCTGTCCGTCTGTCTGTTGTAATCACGCTACAGTCTTCAATAATGAAGCAATCGTGCTGAAATTTTGCACAAACTCGTCTTTTGTCTGCAGGCAGGTCAAGTTCGAATATGGGCTATATCGGTCCAGGTTTTTAAATAGTCCCCATATAAACCGACCTCCCGATTTGGGGTCTTGGGCTTATAGAAATCGAAGTTTTTATCCAATTTGCCTGAAATTTGAAATGTAGAGGTATTTTATGACCATAAAGAGGTGTGCCAAAAATTGTTAGTATCGGTCCATATTTTGGTATAGCCCCCATATAGACCGATCTCCCGATTTTACTTCTTGGGCTTATAGAAACCGCTGTTTTTATTCAATTTACCTGAAATTGGAAATCTAGAGGTATTGTATGACCACAAATACGTGTGCCAAAAATTGTGAGTATCGGCCCATGTTTTGGTATGGTTCCCATATAAAACTACCTCCCGATTTGGGGTCTTGGGCTTATAGAAACCGTAGTTTTTTGTCTGATTTGCCTGAAATTGTAAATATTCTGATATTTTAGGCTCACAAAAACGTGTATCGGATTAAGTTTTTATCGGTCCATTTGGTAATGCCTCCATATAGACCGACTTCACTTCTTGAGTGTGTAGAAGGCGCACTGATCATGAAAATTTCTTGAAACTCAATGTAAAATTTCCAGATTTTACTTCTACAGATTTAAGATTTCAAATCAAGACGTTATTATACTCACCACCATAGATTGGTGACGGGGGTATAATAAGTTTGTCATTCCGTTTGTAACACATCGAAATATCGATTTCCGACTATATAAAGTATATATATTCTTGATCAGTGAGAAATTCTAAGACGATATAACGATGTCCGAGGTATTTTATGACCATAAAGAGGTGTGCCAAAAATGGTGAGTATCGGTCCATGTTTTGGTATAGCCCCCATATAGACCGATCTCCCGATTTTACTTCTTGGGCTTATAGAAACCGCAGTTTTTATTCAATTTATCTGAAATTGGAAATCTAGAGGTATTGTAGGAGCACAAATACGTGTGCCAAAAATTGTGAGTATCGGTCCATGTTTTGGTATGGTCCCCATATAAAACGACCTCCCGATTTGGGGTCTTTGGCTTATAGAAACCGTATCCAATTTGCCTGAAATTGTAAATATTCTGGTATTTTAGGCTCACAAAACCGTGTATCGGATTAAGTTTTTATCGGTCCATTTGGTAATGCCTCCATATAGACCGACTTCACTTCTTGAGTGTGTAGAAGGCGCACTGATCATTAAAATTTCTTGAAACTCAATGTAAAATTTCCAGATTTTACTTCTACAGATTTAAGATTTCAAATCAAGACGTTATTATACTCACCACCATAGATTGGTGACGGGGGTGTAATAAGTTTGTCATTCCGTTTGTAACACATCTAAATATCGATTTCCGACTATAAAAAGTATATATATATTCTTGATCAGTGAGAACTTCTAAGACGATATAACGATGTCCGAGGTATTTTATGACCATAAAGAGGTGTGCCAAAAATGGTGAGTATCGGTCCATGTTTTGGTATAGCCCCCATATAGACCGATCTCCCGATTTTACTTCTTGGGCTTATAGAAACCGCAGTTTTTATTCAATTTATATGAAATTGGAAATCTAGAGGTATTGTAGGACCACAAATACGTGTGCCAAAAATTGTGAGTATCGGTCCATGTTTTGGTATGGTCCCCATATAAAACGACCTCCCGATTTGGGGTCTTTGGCTTATAGAAACCGTATCCAATTTGTCTGAAATTGGAAATCTAGAGGTACTTGAGGACTATGAAGAGGTATGCCGAAAATGATATAGACCGATTTCCCAATTTTACCTCTTGGGCTTCTAGAATCCGAAGTTTTTATCCAATTTGCCTGAAATTGGAAATCTAGAGGTATTTTATAATTTTCTTGCACACTAACAGGAGATGTTAATGATTCCTCTAAAACTCAAACAAAAATGGTTCTTATAAATCCAGAATCTGATATAGTATCGATGGGTAAAATCTTTAAATTTATCTTCGGGAAGTATACTGGTTGAACTGTTCTGCTTGATCTGTCCTCAAACCCCCCTGAAATTTCAAAGGAAACCCTAATATTTGATTCATAAGCATATATATAGTTTCAGACTTTTTTCAAACAAAAATATTTGTTTACTGTGTAAACATATTATGTTTCACCCTAAGCATAATTTTGTTTAAGACCCCGAATAGATAGTTCCAGTTTTTCTAAACATTTGTTTGCTTGCAGCAAAGTGTCTTAAATATAAATGGTGTTGCAATCTAATAAAAGTACATGCTTTTAATTTATTTGAATTTACACCCCAAATATTTTTTTTTATGGTATACAAAATATATAAGTTAATAAGAAATCATGAACGTGTAATACACTTGCATTTTTACAATCTACACATGTCTTTCGTTATCTACCTCCATCACCATCTTTATCTTTTTTCTCTAATCTCTCTCTGGCGTTTCTAAAAAATGTATGTTTGTACGAAATTTCCAAATTAATTCATAGATATTATATTTAAAAAAATGTAATGCTCCAAATATAATATGTTTTAACATATTAACACATATGTCCCAAATATGTTCTCCTAGCTTATGAACATTCTATGACTGCATTTAAAAACAAGTAAGGAAAGTCTAAAGTCGGGCGGGGCCGACTATATTATACCCTGCACCACTTTGTAGATCTAAATTTTCGATACCATATCACATCCGTCAAATGTGTTGGGTGCTATATATAAAGGTTTGTCGCAAATACATACATTTAAATATCACTCGATTCTGGAATTTGACAGACTTTTACAAAATCTATAGACTCAAAATTTAATGCACTAGGGTGGAACGCAAGTTTAGTAAAAAAATATGGGAAACATTTACATCTGAAGCAATTTTAAGGAAACTTCGCAAAAGTTTATTTATGATTTATCGCTCGATATATATGTATTACAAGTTTAGGAAAATTGAAGTCATTTTTACAACTTTTCGACTAAGCAGTGGCGATTTAACAAGAAAAATGTTGGTATTTTGACCATTTTTGTCGAAATCAGAAAAACATATATATGGGAGCTGTATCTAAATCTGAACCGATTTCAATCAAATTTGGCACACATGACTATACTACCAATTGTACTCCTTGTGCAAAATTTCAAGCTAATCGGAATAAAAATCTGACTTCTGGGTCCATATAAGTGCATATCGGGCGAAAGAAATTTGGCACGCATAGCTACAATGCTAAATCTACTCCCTGTGCAAAATTTCAACCAATTTTGGCAAAAACTCTGGCTTTTAGGACCATATTAGTCCATATCGGGCGAAAGATATATATGGGAGCTATATCTAAATCTGAACCGATTTCAATCAAATTTTGCACACTTGACTATACGACTAAGTGTTATGTTTGTACAAAATTTCAAGCAAATCGGTATAAAACTCTGGCTATTGGGTCCATATTAGTGCATATCGGATGAAAGATATATATGGGAGCTATATCTAAATCTGAACCGATTTCTTCCAAAATCAATAGGGTTCTATTCTGACCAAAATTAGGAACATGTGCCAAATTTGAAGGCGATTGGACTTAAATTGCGACCTAGACTTTGATCACAAAAATGTGTTCACAGACAGACGGACGGACGGACGGACGGACGGACAGACATGGTTATATCGACTCAGGGACCCACCCTGAGCACAGACACCATGTGTCTATCTTGTCTCCTTCTGGGTGTTACAAACATATGCACTAACTTATAATACCCTGTTCCACAGTGTGGCGCATGGTATAATAATGGGCTAAAAATTTGAGTTAGAATGAAGTCGACCCATTTTTGTCGGTGGCGGATGATACTAAGTTGTTACCTCTGGTGGAGGCGGTTTAATGGCTAAGCCGATATAAATGTTTCTATTCGGCGGAGGAAAATTATCAAATATACATTTCATTAAAATTTTCTGAGCTAACTTTTTGCAAAGTTTTTATAGCAGCTTGAAATTTATTGATTATGGGTGGAAGTTTCAAAATTTTGTCAAAAAAGACAATTATTATTCGATTTGTCTTATCGATATTTTTGATTAATTGGCAATAAATGTGAGTTGAAATATTCTGCGGGGGCGTCGACTAGCAAAAGATGGTCGACGGCGATTGAAATCGGCGGTCCACAAATAGGTGTTAAGAATATAGTGTGAATCGGTCCAAATAGACGGACTTTAAACTTTCCTTAGTTATTTTTTTTGTAAGAAAGCTGAGCTGTTTTCTTCAAAACTTGCAAGTTTAAGGGGCTCTAGTTGGTCCAAAATAGGTTTTATCAAAGAAATCGCAAATAGGTTCATAATTGGATATTTGACACCTTGTATAACCCAAGGTCATCAATTTTCATTGCCTATAGGCTAGCCTGTGGGAAAATTAGAGAAGCACAAACTAAACTAGACTATCGCTTAGTGCTGCTCGATCACTGACTGTTAAATGATGTATATATGAGAAATAATTTCGCTAGGAAAAGTGTAACTAAATAAACAGTGATATACTTTGTTAATTGTTTAAGATACAACAAAGTCTACTGTAATGATAATTCGTGAAGGAAAAATAGATGGTCAAACAATCGGAGCTAAATTGGCTCAGATTGTTGAAGCTATAAAAATTACCAAAAAAAGACTCCAAAATATATTTAATGCAATAGTTTTTCCTGCAAATTTTCTGAAAACTCCAAAACATTATTCTAATTTATTCAATATGAATATTCCATGTAAATAAAAACGATTTAAGTTTAAAAGTTTTTAAATTCTTTTTTCGTGATAATGAAAAGTTAAAGCTTTCAAGTGCAAAAAACAAAAAAAAAACTTTTTTGTTATTTGTCTGAATAATTTTCGAATAAACTCTAACCTGTGTATGGCAAAGAAAACAAAACTGCAAATAAAACATGAGATTATGAAAGTTTTAATTGTTCGTAACAATAGACAGACAGACTCACAAAAGATTGTATGTGTGTTTTTTTGTACTTCTCTTAAGGTTTTCTGCAGATTGGTTTTGTTACATTAGAATTTTAGCAATTCATTTTGGGCTATATCATTGGTTTGCTTTGGAAAAACTTTGGAGACAAATATTTAAGCCATGTCATAAAACCCTACTTCATGCTCTAGACAATTTCCGGTACACCCACCAACTATTAGTACGATGCTTATCAATAAAAAGCAGCAACTAGAGATAAAGTATACACTGAGAGCAATTTTTCGTTTAAATCTAAAATAAGTTGTCCAGAGAAAATTTGTCAAGCAATTTTATTCAATTTTATAGAATTTGGACACAAAAATACAATGAAACATAGATGTAGGTCGCATATGTACAGGATAGAACATATACAATGCAACAAAGTGAATCTCGGTATTTTTCAATTTTAGTGTTCAAAAGCAAAAATATCGAATAACATGAAAATTTAGAATCAGTTGAGTTTTGTTGGAATTAGCAACTTTTTGTTACTTTAGCAACTTTGTGGCAAAGTCATCCAGATCGGATGAATTATGCTACTCTTATAGGATCCGCAAGCCAAATCTGGGGGTCCGTTTATATGGGGGCTATACGTAAAAGTGGACCGATATGGATATGGATTATTTTGTCAAAATGTTATTTCTGTAGAAAATTTTGTCAAAATTTTATTCCTATAGAAATTTTTGTCAAAATTTCATTTCTACAGAAAATGTTGACAAAATTTTATTTCTATAGAAAATTTTGTTAAAATTTTATATCTATAGGAAATTTTGTCCAAATTTTATATCTATAGGAAATGTTGTCAAAATTTTATTTTGTCAAAATTTTATTAGAAACTTTTATCAAAATTTTATTTCTCAAGAAAATTTTGTCAAACTTAATTATATACGTTTTATTTATTTATTTATTTATTGTTTATTTTAATTATACAGTAAATGTATAATAAAAAAGAAAAGGGAAAAGTAGCATTGGCTGCTAAGGCCATCAGCTATTATATACGTTTTAATCGGCCTTTTTTAGTTTAATATATACTACGTATATACTACCATCGGCAAGTGTTACCGTAACCCAAGTAATTCGATTGTGGATGACAATCTTCAGCAGAAGTTTCTACGCTATCCATGGTGGAGGGTACATAAGCTTCGGCCTGGCCGAACTTACGGCCGTTTTTTTTTTTAATTTTTCAAAGTAATTTTTTTCTGTGTAGTTGTAATGGCAAATAAGCCAAAGTTGCATTACCAACAACTCATATTCAAACCAATATCGTCACATATTTGCAATAAAAACTTTATAATTGAATTTTGTTGAGTTTGTGAGTTTACCTCTTGCTGTGATAGTGGCGGCTGATGTCAAGCGTTGAATAAACCAACCACATAGGCAACAACGCCTCTTCGAAAACTGCCAGGCAACACGTTTATACTAGAAATCAAAACTTATCCATTTGGATGTTATTACACGTTATCGATTTGTTAATGTTATTGCTTTATATTCATAGTTTTATAGAGAAACTTTAAAACATATATTTAAAATTAATATTAATTTTGCACCATTCTGCACAACAATATTCTCGTCCCATATACACTAAAAAAAGTGAACCCTGGCACTAAGTAAATTATGTTTTGATAATGTTTCCTTGATTTGAATAATTTTTGCGTACATTAGTAAAGATTTACTAAATTCGTGTCTCCCACAAAATAGTTCAGAATTTCTTAAAATTTGTAAATTTTACCAAAACTTCGTCCATCTTGACCTTCGTATGGCTCTAAAGCCTTTTTTTGGAAATTTTAACACCAATTTTTACCTTCCAAATATGAAATATGCTTTAACAAGTGAAAAAAAAAAAACAAGTATATACGGCCGTAAGTTCGGCCAGGCCGAAGCTTACTTACCCTCCACCATGGATTGCGTAGATACTTCTACTGAAGACTGTCATCCACAATCGAATTACTGGGGTTGCGGTAACACTTGCCGATGACAAGGTATCTTAAAACACCGTTCCTAACACCGTCTTCTAAATTGCAAGGTAGTCCATACGGGATATATATTAACCTAAAAAAGGCCGATTAAATACGTATATAATTAAGATTGACAAAATTTTCTACAGAAATAAAATTTTTACAAAAGTTTCTATAGAAATTAAATTTGACAAAATAAAATGTTGACAACATTTTCTATAGAAGTAAAATTTGGACAAAATTGTCTATAGAAATAAAATTTTGACAAAATTTTCTATAGAAAAAAAAAATTTGACAAAATTTTTCTATAGAAATAAAATTTGGCAGAAGTTTCTATAGGAATAAAATTTTGACAAAACTTTCTTATAGAAATAAAATGTTGATAGATTATTTTTGGCAACCATGATTATGAATCGATATGGTCCAATTTTTGTGTGGTTGGGGCTCGGCTATATACACTATAGACCGATATGGACCAATTTTGGCATGGTTATTAGCGGCCATAACTAACACCACATTCCAAATTTCAACCGAATCGGATGAATGATTAGGATGATTAGCCTACCTCTTGCGAAGGTTATATGCCACAGGGGTCTCACTTCCACTTGAGGTCAAGAAAGTAGTGGGAAAGTCTCTATTATTGCCACATATATTATACGGAATTGAGGTTTACTCGGGGGCCCCTTTGGGTACGCTTGATCGCCTCCGGATACTATTTAATAGGATTGTTCGCTATGTTTATGGTTTGAGTTACTACGACCACGTCAATTCTTATGTGTTGCAGTTTCTGGGGTGTAGTTTTGGGAATATGGTTGATCTAAGAGTACTTTTATTGTTGTATAAGGTCATGAAGCACGATAATCCACCATATATGGCTTCGAATTTTGTGTTTGGGTCTTCAACTAGGACTCATTCATTGCAGCTGCCTCAGTACCGCTCTCTAATTATGCAGCGTTCATTTCGTGTCCGGGCAATACGATTATGGAATTCGGTAGTACCATATGATAATAGGAACTTTTCGTATTCATGCAATCAATTCCGAGACATTGTTCTGCAGTGTTTTTGATGGCCTTCTTGGATTTTAATTATGTTAATAGATATTCGATTTCGTCATCCATTTTCGTTCCACTAATTACTTTAGAATAAGCATTAGTTTATAAGTTTGTATTTTTATTTTTTAAGGGTTTTTATATTAATTGTGCCTATATATATTAAACTGCGTAATCAATTAGGCCAAATACGGCTCACAGGTTATTGAATGAACAAATAAATGAAATGAAATGAAATGAATTTTGATCCTCCAAGAGGCTCCTGGGATCAAATCTGGGAAACGGTTTATATGGGGGATATATATAATTATGGACCGATATGGACCAATTTTTACATGGTTGTTAGAGACCATATACTAACACCACGTACAAAATTTCAACCGAATCGGATGAATTTTGATCCTCCAAGAGGTTCTGGAGGTCAAATCTGGGGTCCGATTTATATGGGGTCTATATATAATTATGGACCGATAAGGACCACTTATTGCGTGTTTATTAGAGACCACATACTAACATCACGTTCCAAATTTCAACCGGATTGTATGAATTTTGCTCCTCCAAGAAGCTCCGGAGGACAAATCTGGGCATCGGTTTATATGGGGGCTATATATAATTATGGACCGATATGGACCAATTCGTGCATGGTTGTTAGAGACCATATACTTACACCACGTAGCAAATTTCAACAGGATCGGATGAATTTTGCTCCTGCAAGAGGCTCCGGGGCTATATATAATTACGGACCGATATTTACCAATTTTTGCATGGTTGTTAGATACCATGTGCTAACACCACGTACCAAATTTCATCCGGATCCGTCCGTCTGTTGAAATCACGCTAACTTCCGAACGAAACAAGCTATCGACTTGAAACTTGCCACAAGTGGTTGTTATTGATGTAGGTCGGATGGTATTGCAAATGGGCCATATCGGTTCACTTTAACGTATAGCTCCCATATAAACCGATCCCCAGATTTGGCTTGCGGAGCCTCTAAGAGAAGCAAATTTCATCCGATCCTACAGAAATTTGGTGCGTGGTGTTAGCACGTGGTCTCTAACAACCATGCAAAATTTGGTAAATATCGGTCTAAAATTATATATAGGCCCCATATAAACCAATCCCCAAATTTGAGCACCGGAGCCTTTTGCAGGAGCAAAATTCATCCGATCCTGTTGAAATTTGGTACGTGGTGTAAGTATATGGTCTCTAACAACCAGGCACGAATTGGTCCATATCGGTCCATAATTATATATAGCCCCCATATAAATCGATCCCCAGATTTGACCTCCGGAGCCTCTTGGAGAAGCAAAATCATCCAATCCGGTTGAAATTTTGAACGTGATGTTAGTATGTGGTCTCTAATAAACACGCAAGAAGTGGTCCATATCGGTCCATACTTATATATAGACCCCATATAAATCGATCCCCAAATTTGACCTCCGGAACCTCTTGGAGGATCAAAATTCATCCAATTCGGTTGAAATTTGGTACGTGGTGTTAGTATATGGTCTCTAACAACCATGCAAAAATTGGTCCATATCGGTCTATAGTTATATATAGCCGATCCCCAATTACACAAAAATTGGTCCATATCGATTCATAATCATGGTTGCCACTCGAGCCAAAAATAATCTATCAAAATTTTATTTCTATAGCAAATTTTGTCAAAAGTTTATTTCTAAAGAACATTTTGTCAAAATTTTATTCCTATAGAAAATTTTTTTCCAATAGAAAATTTTGCCAAAATTTTATTTCTTTAGAAAGTGTTGTCAACATTTCAATTCTATAGAGAATGTTGTCAACATTTTAATTCTATTGAAAATTTTGCCAAAATTTTATTTCTATTGAAAATTTTGCCAAAATTTTATTTCTATAGAAAATTTTGTAAAAATTTTATTTCTATAGAAAATTTTTTAAAAATTTTATTTCTATAGATAATTTTGTAAAAATTTTATTTCTATAGAAAACTTTTGTCAAAATTTTATTTTGTTAGATAATTTTGTCAACATTTTATTTCTATAGAAAATTTTGCCCAAATTTTACTTCTATAGAAAATGTTGTCAAAATTGTATTTTGTCAAAATTTTATTTCTATAGAAAATTTTTTCAAACTTAATTATATACGTATTTAATCAGCCTTTTTTAGTTTAATATATATCCCGTATGGACTAACATGTTGGCTGATAAGTCCCCGGTCTAACAAAGAAAAACACATTTTTTTTGTCAAAATTCGTTTTTATTATTCAACATAGTTCCCTTCAAGAGCGATACAACGATTATAACGACCTTCCAATTTTTTGATACTCCTTCGGTTTTGCCTCAAAATAGGTCTCAGTTTCGGCGATCACCTCTTCATTGCATCCAAATTTTTTCCCTGCGAGAACAAGAAAAAGTCGCTGGGACCAGATCTGGTGAATACGGTGGGTGGGGAAGCAATTCGAAGCCAAATTCCTGAATTTTTGCCATCGTTCTCAATGGCTTGTGGCACGGTGCGTTGTCTTGGTGGAACAACACTTTTTTCTTCTTCATATGAGGCCGTTTTGCCGCGCTTTCGACCTTGAAACGCTCCAATCCCTTCTCAAGATAATCGATAAAAATTATTCCATGCGCATCCCAAAAAACAGAGGCCATTACTTTGCCAGGGGACGTTTGATACTTTCCACGCTTCGGAGACGGTTCACCGGTCGCTGTGCACTCAGCCGACTGTCGATTGGACTCAGGAGTGTAATGATGGAGCCATGTTTCATCCATTGTCACATATCGACGGAAAAACTTGGGTGTATTACGAGTTAACAGCTGCAAACACCGCTCAGAATCATCAACACGTTGTTGTTTTTGGTCAAATGTGGGCTCGCACGGCAGCCATTTTGCACAGAGCTTCCGCATATCCAAATATTGATGAATGATTTGCATACCAATCAATTATTGTTCATTTCCCTGGGAAACTCATTATCAAGCCAAATTTTTGCTTCCACCGTATTTTTCCCCTTCAGAAAACAGTATTTTATCAAAACACGAAATTCCTTCTTTTTCCATTTTTCACAATAACAAAAGTTGCTTCACAAAAGACGCTCTATCTCACAAACTAATTGACTTACAGACGTCAAATTTTGACACGAATCATTTGAAGGTTGGTACTATATAAAAATAATATGCACTTAATACTAGCGATGCCATCTATGAGTCAGACCGGGGACTTATCAGCCAACCTCTTATTTTTTTTTAAATTGGTTGAAAAAATGTTTACTTATTTTTGTGAAATCGCCGTGACTCCTGTATTTGTAATACAGTTTAGTTACAAATTTTCTAAAATGAACATAAAAGTAACCAAAATTGCCCTGGTGCACAAACAAAGCCGAAGATTTGTTGTTCTTAAAATGCGAATGCCATGAAAACAACACTTATTTTAATGACTAGTGTTACTTGAAACATAGAATCATTTCTACTTGAATTCGAGTCTAAATTTGAAAATTGAAGTTTTCGTTAACACTTTTTAAAGATAGCACATGAAGAAATAAATGTTTTATTAAATATTTTTCGAATTTGTTTTTAATGTAACATATACTATTCAATTGACAAGCACTGTATGTGGGAGATTTTATTGTATAGTTCTAAATTGTTTTTCTTAATCATATTCATTTATTTCCTAGCGCAATGATCCAATAAATAGTGTTAAGGGTTATTGAACAAGGATATAATTAATAACAGCTTTCAATTGCAATATTTCACCATTTTAATTAATTTAAACAAAACGCAAAACAATCGTTCAGTAATTGATAAACCGCAAGACAAAAACTGATGGTTATGAAAACTTGGCATAGTTTAAACAAAACGAAAAAAAAAACATTTTTTATGTTTGTTTTTTTATAGTGATGATGAGAGGGAATCCACTTTCATTTGCTGTATAAAATTCCATGGATACAAAAAATTCAAATGAAATACAATTTAATTTTGTTCATGCTGCATAAAAATACCGCGACTATAACCAATGGAAGATTGACCGACAAATATAATGGACTAAATGGAAATTTTATGTCTGCCTGTCTCTCTAGTTGTCTGTCTGTCCATCTCTATTCACTAGACAACTTTTATTGGCAAAAATGTATACAAATTCAGTGGTTAAAGCCAAACTTGATAAAATTTTGAGAAAATGCATGAATTCACAGAGCCTCTAACCAATGCATATGTATAGCATTTAGTTGTTGTGTGTGTGCATTTTATTTTTAGACATACATAATAAATATGCATATGTAAATTAATGCTTATTTAAATATATTCGAAAAATGTTTTAAAATTTCCATGTGAGTAGTTTTGCATTTCACTTTTTAAATTTTTAGTGAATTTAGGATAGTGCAAAAGTAAAAGCACATAACGCTTTGGTTGTGAATATTAGTTAGAGCTAAAGTTGTTTTCTACTTTAATAGGAGTTTAGAAAGTTGTTATGTGAAATTTAACATAAACTTTCTTAAGTTGATAAACATCAGAAGTTAACTAAAAGATTTATGCCAATATATAGGAGAACTTTTGACTGTTTCAGCTAAATTATTTTTACCAAATTATTTAAAATATTTAAAATTACTGAATTGTTTATTCATTAAATGAATATGTGTGCTCAAAAACGTTTATGGGCTGACCCTCACGCACTCCCACGGGTACAAGATTTACTCATTATCACCATCATAAGAAGGTACCCACACAATAACATCCCAGCAAAAAATACTTCAGCAGTAAAAGTTTAGTTGCGCTTATTGGTATACAATAAATTAGGCAGTGCATCCACACTGGATGAATCGGTGGCGATATCGTAAACGAGTAATCAAACTAGTTTATGATCATTCGTTTACGTTATTGCAACCAATCCATGCAATATAGATGCATGACAGGTTGTGCTATTTCCCGTCACGCCAACAATGCTATAGTCACGATTATATATCATTTCTGAGCAATATTTCTTTTAAAATAAGCAATTATATCAGCGCTATTTAGAAGCTGCTCTAAATCGGGACATCACCCACAAAAATCAGTGCTGATTCGGTTGTTTTGTAAGCAGTTGGTACTGCCTCTCTCCCTTACAATCGTGCTGAAATAGTGCTCCATTTTTTTTGCTTGGTAATGTCCTAACTTACGAAAGTTCGCCCCACTCAAGAAAATTATCGTGATTCACTATTGCCTCATATGTTGTGTTTCAAGATCACCTTTTGAGTGTTCATAAAAGCAAATAATAGTTAGAAACGTTCGCCTATGAGAATTTTGAAGCCAATTGTCTGAGTAATTCAACCGGTGAGTCTAATTCAAAAGGTGTACCTGATTAAAATCGAAAGCGTTTTTCAAAACTTAACAGCGGAGAAGTGACTAAAACTGTAAGCGAATTCAACTTTTGAGCTTGATTATAATCATGAATGTGAGTACCTCTCAACAAGGAAAGTCGAGCGGAGTCGACTATATTATACAATTCACCAGAGTGTAGACCAAATTTGTTGGTACCATCTCTAATACATCAAACTTGTTGGGGGCTACATAAATTTATACAAAACTCGTTTTCATACCTAAAGCGGGAAAAGCCTCGCACTCGAGTACCAAGGATTTCCGACCAATCAGCTTAGCCTCATTCCTACTTAAGACGCTGGAGAGGTTGATAGATATTTATCTTAGAACTAGCATCAATTCAATTTTGCTCTCGAAACACAGCATGCATAATCGAAGGGCTGGTCGACTGAGACCGCATTACATAAAAGGTTGGCTGATAAGTCCCCGGTCTAACAAAGAAAAACAATTTTTTTTTGTCAAAATTCGTTTTTATTATTCAACATAGTTCCTTCAAGAGCGATACAACGATTATAACGACCTTCCAATTTTTTGATACCATTTTTGTACTCCTTCGGTTTAGCCTCAAAAAAAGCCTCAGTTTCGGCGATCACCTCTTCATTGCAGGCAAATTTTTTCCCTGCGAGCATCCTTTTGAGGTCTGAGAACAAGAAAAAGTCGCTGGTGGCCATATCTGGAGAATACGGTGGGTGGAGAAGCACTTCGAAGCCCAATTCATGAATCGTTCTCAATGACTTGTGGCACGGTGCGTTGTTTTGGTGGAACAACACTTTTTTCTTCTTCGTATGGGGCCGTTTTGCCGCGATTTCGACCTTCAAACGCTCCAATAACGTCATATAATAGTCACTGTGGATGGTTTTCCCCTTCTCAAGATAATCGATAAAAATTATTCCATGCGCATCCCAAAAAAACAGAGGCCATTACTTTGCCAGCGGACTTTTGAGTCTTTCCACGCTTCGGAGACGGTTCACCGGTCGCTGTCCACTCAGCCGACTGTCGATTGGACTCAGGAGTGTAGTGATGGATGGATGGGACTGAAAAACTCGGGTGTATTACAAGTTAACAGCTGCAAACACCGCTCAGAATCATCAACACGTTGTTGTTTTTGGTCAAATGTGAGCTGGCGCGGCACCCATTTTGCACAGAGCCTCCGCACATCCAAATATTGATGAATGATATGACCAACACGTTCCTTTGATATCTTTAAGGCCTCTGCTATTTCGATCAACTTCATTTTACGGTCATTCAAAATCATTTTGTGGATTTTTTTGATGTTTTCGTCGGTAACCACCTCTTTCGGGCGTCCACTGCGTTCACCGTCCTTCGTGCTCATTTCACCACGCTTGAATTTTGCATACCAATCAATTATTGTTGATTTCCCTGGGGCAGAGTCCGGAAACTCATTATCAAGTCAAGTTTTTGCTTCCACCGTATTTTTTCCCTTCAGAAAAAAGTATTTTATCAAAACACGAAATTCCTTTTTTTCCATTTTTTTCACAATAACGAAAGTTGCTTCAAAAAAGACGCTCTATCTCACAAACTAATTGACTTACAAACGTCAAATTTTGACACGAATCATTTGAAGGTTGGTACTATATAAAAATAATATGCATTTAATACTAGCGACGCCATCTTAATGTCAGACCGGGGACTTATCAGCCAAACTGTTAGTTCCCTCAAGAGCGATACAACGATTATAACGACTTTCCAATTTTTTGATACCATTTTGGTAGTACTCCTTCGGTTTTGCCTCAAAATAGGCTTCAGTTTCGGCGATCACCTCTTCATTGCAGCCAAATTTTTTCCCTGCGAGCATAGTTTTGAGGTCTGAGAACAAGAAAAAGTCGCTGGGGGCCAGATCTGGAGAATATGGTGGGTGGGGAAGCAATTCGAAGCCCAATTCATGAATTTTTGCCATCGTTCTCAATGACTTGTGGCACGGTGCGTTGTCATGGTGGAACAACACTTTTTTCTTCTTCATATGGGACCGTTTTGCGCGATTTCGACCTTCAAACTCTCCAATAACGCCATAGAATAGTCACTGTTGATGGTCTTTCCCTTCTCAAGATAATCGATAAAAATGATCTGCTATCTCGATCAACTTCATTTTACGGTCATTCAAAATCATTTTGTGGATTTTTTGATGTTTTCGTCGGTAGCCACCTCTTTCGGGCGTCCACTGCGTTCACCGTCCTCCGTGCTCATTTCACCACGCTTGAATTTTGCATACCAATCAATTATTGTTGATTTCCCTGGGGCAGAGTCCGGAAATTCATTATCAAGCCAAGTTTTTGGTTGGTACTATATAAAAACCAGTAAGAAAAGTCTAAAGTCGGGCGGGGCCGACTATATTATACCCTGCACCACTATGTAGATCTAAATTTTCGATACCATATCACATCCGTCAAATGTGTGGGGGGCTATATATAAAGGTTTGTCCCAAATACATACATTTAAATATCACTCGATCTGGAAGAATTTGATAGACTTCTACAAAATCTATAGACTCAAAATTTAAGTCGGCTAATGCACTAGGGTGGAACATAATGTTAGTAAAAAAATATGGGAAACGTTTAAATCTGAAGCAATTTTAAGGAAACTTCGAAAAAGTTTATTTATGATTTATCGCTCGATATATATGTATTAGAAGTTTAGGAAAATTAGAGTCATTTTTACAACTTTTCGACTAAGCAGTGGCGATTTTACAAGGAAAATGTTGGTATTTTGACCATTTTTGTCGAAATCAAAAAAACATATATATGTGAGCTATATCTAAATCTGAACCGATTTCAACCAAATTTGGCACGCGTAGCTACAATGCTAATTCTACTCCCTGTGCAAAATTTCAACTAAATCGGAGTTAAAAATTGGCCTCTGTGGTCATATGAGTGTAAATTGGGCGAAAGCTTTATATGGGAGATATATCCAAATCTGAACCGATTTCAAACAAATTTGGCATGCATAGTTACAACGCTAATTCTACTCCCTATGCAAAATTTCAACTAAATCGGAGCAAAAAATTGGCCTCTGTGGGCAAATGAGTGTAAATCGGGCGAAAGCTATATATGGGAGCTATATGTACATCTGAACCGATTTTGCTGATATTTTGCAAGTTTTTCGAGACTCATAAAATATTCGGATGTACGGAATTTGAGGAAGATCGGTTGATATACACGCCAATTATGACCAGATCGGTGAAAAATATATATGGCAGCTATATCTAAATCTGAACCGATTTTTTCCAAAATCAATAGGGATCGTCTTTGAGCCGAAACAAGACCCTATACCAAATTTTAGGACAATCGGACTAAAACTGCGAGCTGTACTTTGCACACAAAAATACATCAACAGACAGACAGACAGACAGACAGACGGACAGACAGACGGACAGACAGACGGACATCGCTAAATCGACTCAGAATTTAATTCTAAGCCGATCCGTATACTAAAAGGTTGGTCTATGATTACTCCTTCTTGGCGTTACATACAAATGCACAAACTTATTATACCCTGTACCACAGTAGTGGTGAAGGGTATAATGATATGCATTTAATACTAGCGAATGGTCCTGGCGTAAATCCTGCAAAGACAGAATTAGCCATTTACTGCAAAGATCGCAAAACTCCCATGGTTAAAGCAATATCCTTAGGAGGTATTGAAATTTCCTCTCTAAAGGAAATTTCAATGCAATATCCTTAGGAGGTATTGAAATTTCCTCTCTAAAGGAAATTTCAATACCTCCTAAGGATATTGCTTTAACCATGGGAGTTTTGCGATCTTTGCAGTAAATGGCTAATTCTGTCTTTGCAGGATTTACGCCAGGACCATTCTCTTCGCCGATTTCTCAGTCATCCGGAGGACACTCTGTATAATATCTCTGATTGTGGATGGGAATTTTCCCCTGACTACTAGAGTCATATCATCTGCGTATTCCACCAATTTTATCCTTTCTTTTTCTAGGGAAACCATAAGTTTGTTTATAGCAGCATTCCACAGAAGAGGTGATAGGACTCTTCCTTGGGGAGTGCCTATGTTCAAATACATTTGTATGTTTACGTGTCTAGTGTGGCTGAAATACGTCTCCTCATTAGAAGTTCTTTTAACAGCCTAAGTATACCTGGATCAACATTCAGAGTTGTCAGTCCATTTAATATCGAGCTCGGATGGACGTTATTGAATGGCCCTTCGATGTCTATTGAATGGCCCTTCGATGTCAAAATGCCTTTGCGTTATTTTGAACACACGCAAAGAAAAAAAACGTTTGGAAAACGTGTACCGAAAACGTTTTTCTTTTGTTAGAGTTTTTTGAATTGCTTCGAAAAATTTAAACTTTTATCACCAAAAAAATTCGTTTGTTACAAAACTTTTATTTTTTCAATAAAAAAAGTTATTTTTGAAATAACAACACAGTCCATTTCGTTTATATCAAACACTGTTCTTTTCTGACTTTAAGTCTTTAATAAGACACATTTTACACTTCAAAATTTAATATAGTACAATGTAATGTTGAACATTTTTTCGGAATCTTCCGAATATATCTGGAATATATGTAAAAAAACAAAAGCAAAAAAAAAACTTTGGCCGAAGCAGGGATCGAACCCACGACCCTTGGCATGAGAGTCTGACGTAGCTACCACTGCTCCACGGTGCCAAACTAACTGTTTGTTTCTGTTAAATAAACTTTGTTTATTCGGTTCGTGGGCGCCGCAAGCTATGCTATATAAATATAACTTATATGGATATTTATCTATTGATGACCATAACAGGTACATAGCTCAGTGGTTAGTGTGTTGGCTTACAATGTGCATGGTCCGCGGTTCGATTCTCCGTCCAGGCGAAAGGTAAAAAAAATTTTAAAAATTTATAAAATCGTATAATTTCTTCTACATTGTTGGTATTACAGGAAAAGGTGTTAAGAACTAAAAATCCTCGTGGATGTGAGAAAGATGTGAGGGACAATGCAATTAGCAAGAAAATCATGTTTTTTTTTTGAGCTAGTCTTTATGAAATTGTTTTTACATCCTGGAAAAGAATAAACGTTTATCACAAAAAGTATATAATTTTCTTCCAAATACACTTCCTTACAGCGAAAAGCGAATGAGAAACGAACTTTGTTTGTCTAAAATTTCGTTTGGGAGGAAAGAATTATTTTTTTGCGTGCAGGAAGCTGAACTTTAACGATATTGAAGAAAGGGCGAAAAAAGCCACGGTAGCTTTGTACTCGTGCAAAAAGGTAATAGGAAAAAAGTGGGGACACAAACCAAAAATTGTGCATTGGCTATACACGGCATTGTTTAGACCTATAATGTTATATGGTGTTGTAGTGTGGTGGCCGGCACTTCAGCAACCGACAGGTTTAGATAAAGTTCAGCGTATGGCGTGCTTGTGTATCTGAGGCGCATTCCGTAAGACAGGAACAGATTCCCTTAATGTCATGCTGCATCTTATAGCCTTTTATTTACATTTTGGCCAAACAGTCAGCTGCAACAACGGCTGTGCGATTGCGCGAGCTATCGCTGTGGTCGGGAAAAAAGTACGGCCGCAGTTCGGTCCTTAAAATAATGCCGGATGTGCCTAACGTGGTGGATTACACTTTGGCGAAACCACTTTTCGACAAAAAGATAGAAACTCTAATTCCCAACAGTGAGGCGTGGTTCACACAGACTCCGGGGAATAAACGATATATAGATTTCTACACTGATGGCTCCAAATTGGATGGACAAGTGGGTTTCGGGGTATATTCTTAAGATCTGGAACTTCGAATAGCGAAAAGATGACCTAATCGCTGTAGTGTTTTTCAGGCTGAAATATTAGCAATAAGAGAGGTGGCGAATTGGCTGAGAAGTAATGTTCCACAAAATGTTGGCATTAATATATACTCAGACAGTCAACCTGCAATAAAATCCTTGGACTCTCCAAAACAGCCATCGACCGCTGCAAATCTCTCAATGAGATGGCTGAGCAGGACAATATTCACCTAATCTGGGTGACTGGCCATAGGAACATACGGGGAACTGCGAAGGGGATTAGTTGGCAAGGCTAGGGACTACCTTACATATTCCAGGGGAACTAGAATCTGTTGGTATGCCTCTGGCTATCTGTAAGCTCTTACTGCGTAAGAAGGCTCTTATGATGGCAAATGTTCGATGGGATAATTGCAAGGGTTGTAACGACACCAAGCAAATATGGCCCCATTTAAACTTAAACCGCACCCTAGATATGCTAGTGTTCTCAAGACGTCAGATTTCACTTCTGATATCTGCTACAACGGGTCGCTGCCTGATAGGCGATTTTGCAAAAAACTATTGGCGCGAAGTATAATGACTATTGTATGAGCTGTCATGATGCGGAGGAAAAGGAACCAATTAAACACATATTGTGTGAGTGTCCTGCTTTTTGTGTAAGGCGTAAGCAAATTTTAGGGGCATATAGCTTTAGATTACTGGCGGACCTGGAAAACGTTAACTTAAGCAGTCTGCTAATGTTTTTGGAACAATTATGGTTGGTTCAACAAAAGGAAATAATCGAGAATGTCCAGCGGTTAAAACTAGAAGTGCCCATATGTAATAGGTACTTTTAGTTAATGTGGTACTGTAGTTCAATACAAACAGACAGGACGGTAATCGCTAAATCGACGCAAAATACAATTCTACGGTGATCGATACACTAAGCGGGTCTCAGACTGGTCCTTCTTGGCAGTTTATATAAATGAACGAACTTATTATACCCTGTGCTCAAAAAGCCTTTCAGTCAGTATTGCTTGATATGTATAACTCGAGCTACGCCATCTGTTCTCAGTACGCTCTTTTTCCTGAGTATTGAGAGTAGTTCATAAATGAACCCAATATACTCTTGAATGGTTTAGGAATAAGAAAAAGCTAAAAGGGTCCTATAGTAGTGGTGTTTTAAAACATGAGCTATATCGTCTCAGGAGCTAGTTTTGACTCGACTTAGTAATGCGAAACTGAGAACAGATGGCGTAGCTCGAGTTATACATATCAGATATACATAGATATACATTTTTTCCTTTATTTCTTATGATGTCTGATTACATTTTGGCATACGACTTTAACACAGTGACGTAAATTTTCAATATTCTTGTCCTAAATTTAATTTCATTAATTTAAATGAATTTGTTCTTAATAAATTGCGTATCCTAAAATGTAGATTACATAGTCTTTCATATTTGGTCAATATTTTTTTCAGTGAAAGGTTTCTTTCCACTAATGTCCCGAAATCTTCCCGATTTTAGCATTTCACTAATTATTTCACAACATGCAGTAATACACACAGCCCTAATTTTGGAACACAAGCTAACAATATTCACCAATTTCATACCAATCACCCACGAAGCTAATTCCTTGAAAACTATTCTTTAATAGAACCGCAAGTTTTAAGTTATCTTTGGTTTTTGCATCAGGATTTTGCCGCATTCATTTTTTCGTTTGTTCATTCTTTAGTGTTTTTGGCAACATTGCTCACGTTGTGAAAATATAGAGTTTAATCAACTTAGTATTGGAGATAAGCCAATATAGCGTCAACATCAATTTTCCTAAAAGGGAGACAAAACAAAAAATTGCCGAAAAAACAGAGACAACACAAGCAATGGATAGATTTTTGCATTTGATAACCATAAAGTAAAATGGGATTAAAAACAAAAGAAACCAAATAAAAACAATTTTAGCAGACAGAATCACACAGTGGCAAACTAGACAATTTTATTCTGCTGGATTTAAGGTTCTTCAATCAGATGGATATTAGAATAGAATTTCGTTTAGAAAATCTTATTTAAATTTTAGTTTTGAGTAAGGGTAATCCCGGAAGGAGAGGTCAAGCGGCAATACAGGGTACGGGTTTTCATTACGGGACCCATACTTCCACAGGATCGCCTGCTGACCATGTTGAAGGCGCAAAATAGAGCAGTCTACCCCACTGAGGACTGGAACATATTAAAGAAGGACCCCCCTACCGATGCAGGGAGAAGCGTGATGTTGGCAGTGAATCTGGAGACGATTGAGAATGGAAATCGATTTAGTGTTGGACTCAGCAGTACTCTCATCAGACCGTTAAAGATATGGAGGAAAGGTTGAGCGATCGCTCAGTAAGTAAATGTTGCTAAGAATAGTACAGATAAACCTGTATCACTGTGAGCTAGCTTCCACTAATCTAATCCTCCATTTACTTAGGCACAAAATAGACGTCGCCCTGGTGCAGGAACCCTGGATAAGAGGGAGAGTGATAGAGTTTAAGG
Source organism: Haematobia irritans (assembly GCF_050003625.1). Classification (NCBI taxonomy): domain Eukaryota; kingdom Metazoa; phylum Arthropoda; class Insecta; order Diptera; family Muscidae; genus Haematobia; species Haematobia irritans. The sequence goes on from NC_134399.1 coordinate 146,572,881, forward strand.
ACCCATTTGGGAGGTTTGATAACACCAAGCTATAATAAGAAAATAGATAGTATAGAGGAGGTGGAGGATGCAGCGAACATGGTGGAAAAATGGTTTACACGTTCCTTCGTTAGATCGATTTAAGGAGGAAGTCTAGGAGACTATATAATGAGGCAAGGAGGCACGGTACCGAGCAGCTATGGAATGAATACAAAGACTGCCTGAAAATTTTTAAAAAGAAGATAACGAAGGCTAAAAGAATGGACTTTATCCGCTGGTAGAGCAGCGGATACGGCAAGTCCAAGCAACCTAAGTTCAGTGGTAACTTGCAGAACAGCAATGGGAAATGGACATAACCACCGGATGAGACTATAGACCTGTTAATGGAAACTCACTTCGCAGAGTGTGAGATCAGAGATACAACGGATATTCCCATTTCTATGGACCACAGAGGAGCGGAGAAGGATATATTAGGTTTGGTGACCATGGAGATCATTAAATGGGCGATTGACAGTTTCGGCCCATATAAATCTCCAGGCTTGGAGGGGTATACCCATGTATGCTTCGGGAGTCTTTCGATCTCTTGGGTGAATCTTGTTGATGAGAGCCTCATTGCGTTTTGGATATATACCAAGGGCTTGGCGGAAGGTTAAGGTAATCTTCATTCCTAAAGCGGGGAAGATATCACATGGAACGGCGAAGGATTTTAGACCAACAAGCTTATCATCCTTCTTGCAAAAGACGATGGAGAGCATACTGGATGATCATATAAGGAACCAGCTAGGCATGAACTATCAATCTGTCAGCATACGTACATTAAGGGTAGATCTGTATAATATGCCCAGCACTCAGTGGTTCATCATATAGAAAGATCCATGACATATGACGAATATACATTGGCGGCGTTTCTGGATATTGAAGGTGCTTTTAATTATACAAAAATTGATAAAGTAATACAGGCAGTAGAGAAGAATGATGTCGAGAAATTCGTTATAAAGTGGATCGAGGTGATGCTGCTAAGCAGGGACATTGTGGTCGAGCTAGCGAACTCCACAAGGAGGACTAGGACCCCTAGAGGATTGCCACAGGGAGGGGTAATATCACCTTTGCTATGGCTACTGGCGATGAACGAGCTATTGATTGGGCTGACCAGTAGGGGCATTAAGGTAGTGGCATACGCGGATGACATTGCGATAATGGTATTGGGGAAATTCCTGGACACTATTTCGGATGTGCTGAGCGAGTCTTTGCAGTATCTGTCGGAGTGAACACTAGGATGCGGATTAGGGGTGAACCCTGGAAAGACGGAGTTGGTACTGTTCACCAGGATGAGAAAGGTTTTCGGTTACAAGTCGCCTGAATTCCAGGGCACGAAGCTGACCCTCTCGAAATCAGCAAGGTACAAACTAAACTGGATGGATAATACTGCGGATCGCATAAAGAGGGCCTATGCCCTCACACTTTAAAAGCTTCCAATCTCGTTTTTTCAGCGGATTTTAATGTTCATACTTCTGAAAAGTCTTTTTGTACATTTCTGTATTAGAACCTTCCTTAAATCAAAATTGTGAGAGTCCCATAGATTCTTCATATTTTTTTATAAAATCTAGAGTGATGTATTCTTAGAAACATTTTAATAGCATGGCTCATTAAACTTATAAGTCTTTAATCGCTGCATTGTTTGGATGGCTTTTCGTTGGCATCGTGATGAAGGTTGATTCCATAAAATTTTGCAAAATTTTCTCCAGTCTTGGGAGTATCGGTCTGAATCATATATATGTAATTGAAGAGTACAACAAAAATCTATATATTTTCGTCGTCAATTAATTTTAATAATTCGGGGGGTTTCGTCTGGTCCACATGCATTTCTATTACGTAGTAATTTTATTACATATTCCACTTCAGCTTTAGAGATTGGGTTTCAAGTGATTGATTGGTGGTTAGCCGGAACGCACATCGATATGTTGCTGTTAGTAATTGTTTGTCTTATATAACTATTCCACACTTTTTATACCCTCCACCATAAGATATTAACTTTGTCAATCCGTTTGTAACACATGAAATATTGCTCTAAGACCCCATAAAGAATACATATTCTGGGTCGTGGTAAAATTCTGAGTCGATCTAAATATGTCCGATCGTCCGTCTGTTCAAACCACTTTAACTTCCGAACGAAACAAGCTATCGACTTGAAACTTGGCATAAGTAGTTGTTATTTATGTAGGTCGTATGGTATTCTAAATGGGCAATAGTGGACCACTTTTGCGTATAGCCCCCATATAAACCGACCCCCATATATGGCTTGCGGAGCCTTTTAGAGAAGCAAATTTCATCCGATCCGGTTGATATTTGGTAGGCGGTATTAGTATATGGTCTCTAACAACCATGCAAAAATTGGCCCATATCGGTTCATAATTATATATAGCCCCCATATAAACCGATCCCCAGATTTGACCTCCGGAGCCTCTTGGAGGAGCAAATTTCATCCGATCCGTTTGAAATTTGGTACGTCGTGTACATATAGTCTCTAATAACCATGCAAAAATTGGTTCATATAGGTCCATAATTATATATAGCCCCCATTTAACGGGTTCCCAGATTTGACCTCTGGTGCCTTTTGGAGAAGCAAAATTCATCCGATCCGGTTGAAATTTGGTACGTGGTCTTTAACATCCACGCCAAACTTGGTCCATATCGGTCCATAATCATGTATAGCCCCCATATAAACCGATCCCCAGATTTGGTTTTGGAGCCACGTGGAGGAGCAAATTTTATCCGATTTAGTTGAAATTTGGTACATTGTTCTAGTATATGGCACCTAACCTAACCTACTCCACATTTTGAGATTTCCACAAAGCATTGTTAAAACCAGGAAAATCTAACGCTCTGTTGTATTTTTAACTGCAGTTCATGAAATTACATCCTCTCATAGAAAATCAACTAAAAGAAAAGAAGAAAATCAAAGGCCCAAATTATGACCACTTTATCCATACAGTAAATAGTTCATTCTTACTATTTTTGGGAATCGTTCGAAAATCTTCTTTTGCTTTAGTTCATATTGAAGTTATGAACCTTATACCCACGTTTAGTTCATAAAATTTGTGAGACATACTTAAAAAAGTAAAATTTCATTTCGAAAAAATAATAAAATTTAACTAAAAATAAATTTTGTCTAATAAAAATAAGTTAAATTTAGCGTTAGTTTAAGTACAGAAATTTTTTTCTGTGTAGTTACATATATCCCCCCATGTAAACCAATTCCCAATCACACAAAAATTGGTCGGTTTATAATTGTATACAGCCCCCATTTAAAGGGACCCCCATACACAGATAATACAGACTGGTTGTGACAATCGAATTTATTGCCAACCTCCTTTTGGCAGTTGTAGCAACTAAGTTGGTAGTTGTGCCACCCGACTGATTCGGTCAACACAACTAATATCTCATATGGTGTTGGTTGGGTCTCCCGACGACCTTCATCATTCGGTTGTGTTGCCCGACGTTAATAGTGCTCACGACCAAATTAAAAACCAATTTCTTCTCAATATTATATTATATTATATTTTATTTTATTTAAATATATGTATAGTATAAATGTAAAAACAATATATTTGATATTAAATCATGAAAATGACACGATTATGTTCGTTATAAATCAGCTCATCTACCCTTCTCCATGAATTGGAAATCATCCTATGCGGCAAAAGTCAAGAACATGTGCACCTATTTAAAAGATATGGACGCAAAATGGTGAAAATCGGTACTATTGGCACTGTTGCAGATTACAAATATTTACAGACCACCCCATTGGTGGACATGGAATGTTGATACTTGCTATAATCTTTACTTAAAAATGTCGGTTTAAATGGTTCAGAAGTAAAATCTGAAATTCTGCCGACTTCACCAGCTATCGAGAAAGCTCATATTTCTTTTGTCAACCATGTATTTTCAGTTATCAACCTCTCTGGTCAATATTTTATTAAATTAAAAGAAAACGGTTGTGGTTAATTGATCAAATCATATTGAAGTAGAAATTGGGATATATTCCAATCCATTTTGTATCCAATCTTTACGGTTTTTGCTTGTAGAATTACAGAGGTACATTTTCCATCTTATCTTGATTTCCCTGCATATTTGACTCCTTGACCATTGATTCTAATCCAATCTATTTCCTCCCAAGTTTTTCAGATAATTTGGTAGATGCTTAGAAGATTAAAAAATTGCCGCATTTAAAACTTCTGTCGTTTTAATTTGAAATCAATAAAATACGCCTTCTTTCGACATGAAATTAATATTTTAATAGAAATGACATTTGTAAAATAATTCAAATAATATTCGGTTGTGAAGACCATCCGTGAGTGGTGATAACTGAGTGACAGTTACGACAATTAATTACGGCAGGTCGTGTCATCCGAATTCAGACAAAAATTTTAAAAATAGAGACATTTAGTTCCTACAACTGTATGTCTTCTATCACAAACGTAAATCCATTGAAATAGATGAAAAGACTCACGTATGATTGAAAATATAGTATATGTATTGGGACAATTGATATTTAATTATAAATGTAGAATTTTCATTACTTCAACCGATTTACAACCAATCCCTTCTCTGTGTGTATTAACATACTATTCTGGCTTCCTAATTGCCACGCAAAAGTTCATATCGGTTCGTAATTATTTGGAGACTTCCCTATATATACAGGACAATACCTGAATTGTATACGTATTTATTTAATCTGCTTTTTTATGCAATACATACCACGTATGGACTAGCACACAATTTAGAAGACGATTTTAAAAAGTTTTAAGGTACCTTATCATCGGTAAGTATTACCACAACCCAAGTAATTCGATTGTGGATGACAGTCTTTAGTAGAAGTTTCAACGCATCCATGGTGGATGGGTACATAAGATTCGGCCGGCCGAACTTACGGCCGTACATATGTTACTTATTTCTTTTCGTTTGTGTCAAAAACAGCTTAGTTGTTAAATTAAAGTATTTTTTGTTTTGATTTGTAATATACTCCCTCGGCTTCCTTGAGTCGTTTGTGTAAATTGAAGTCGTCATGAAGCTCCTGGAGACGTTAAATTTCTTGACATTCTTTCTTTAATTGTTCATTCAGTAAAGATTATTTCTTTAAATAACTACGGCGTACTTCAAAGGCATACGACTTTAAGGGATGGACACAAATTTCAAAGTTCTGTGTCAAAAGTTTAATACAAAAATTGTTGAAGCAAGCCTTATAAACTACATTTTAATTTAAATTTCATTAATTAAAGATATTGTCCGTTTTCTAAAATGTAAGTTGCATAATCCTTCAAATTAGGTAATTATATATATTTTGTAATGTTTAACCCATTTTCAGTGCCCACTGTGCTGCAACATCATCTAAACCTAAACCTAGTGTAAATCATTAAATCATTTTAAATATACAAACTATCGCGTAATCGTACGTTTAAAACTTCATTATATCTCTAGTGGAAAATTTTAATGCGAGTCAGTATCCTGATGTTCACTGACTGACTGACTAGCTAAGTGAGCTTGTTCAAACATATTCACTTACTGATGCGAATTCCGTAAATTCCTGCTCCAACAAATAATGCCACAATTGTGAAACTAATGATTTACATTTACAACAAAATGCATTAGTTAACATTTTATTTAAACTTAGAATGCATCGGGAAAAGTCAAATTCGAACAATTACAAAAAAAACGAAAGGTTCAGCACACGAAGTGAGTTCATGACTATATACTCATATCACGTCGACATCGACATCACCAACAACTACAGCTATACATCATTATATCGAGTTTGGGATAGAATTGAAAATGTTGCTTGAAAACTGTGCCTCCTCTCTGGAGTGATTTACCGCTATTAAAAGTCAGAAAAGAGGAATGAGAACGAATGAAACAACATTTGAACAATTGTTTATATGCGAGTACATAGATACATACTGCAATGAATTCATGTACACATACTCATACTCTCAGTGTACCACTTAAATTACACATTTGTTGCTAATTAGTTTCAAGCATATTAAACCACTGCAACATAGGGTGAGGAATAACCATATTCTTTTTAAAGGGTAATTGTTTGGATATTATCTTTTTTGCAACACTGGTTTAAGGAGCTGACGCAAGTTTTGTGTCTCGTTCTTCAGTATGGTCTATAACTAAACCATGAATCGGTGTACAAACGAACAACGCTTGCAAATTATTGAATTTTATTATCAAACTACGTGCTCGCGCGTTTCTCCCATTTTATGGTCACTTTAATCTACCCACTGAAGCGGCTATTGTGACTAAAGTTTACATTGTTAGACATTAACACCGCGAACAGGTTTAAGTAGAGTGCGAATTGTAGAAAATATCGCAGCTGTATACGTCAGTGTTAATGATGATCATGAATCACCGATGTTACTCAACAACGGCGAAAATTTCGCGTAAGGAGGTAGTCATGATGCCCTTCAAAATTCAACTGGTACAGGAATTGAAGCCGAATGAACTATCGTAGAATTTTTGGAATGTTGGACATTGTGGAATAATAGGAAATGAAGAAGAAGGCGTGTAGGCAAAAGAGTGGGCTTGTGTAACGAATAATGTCCTGGCGGATGTTTTTCATCCGTTTTCTTCATACTTTACTGTAATCATGTGGAATATAATGAACTATGATGAGGAGCTTGCGAGCAAACCAAGCTTTTATGAGACGAAAAATACTGTAGGAATTATGCAACTCTGATGGCGATGACTGACAGGAATTGGGGCATTTAATTGGTGTTGTGACTGGGCATAACAATCTGGGAAAACATTTGGCCTTAAAGATGGTGATATTTGCAGATCATGTCTGGACACTAGAGGAAACACGATACAGGGCTCTCTGCTTCTTTCAAGCTCTTACCGATCTGCGGAAGTGTGGCTTAAGGAACACTTTCACCTTCATTAGGGATGGTTGGAATTTTTTTTATGGAAAATTAAAGAAGACCAATAAATGGACGTTCTTGAAAAACTTTAAAGAAGACCACCTCAAGAAAAGGACACAAAATTACTTCGAGGAATCACAAGGGGCCCATAGTGGTCTAAGCGAATATCAATTCGATTCATTCGATTGTTGTCATCCTCTACAATCTAACCTAAATTTTTTATCACGTGCGGGACAGGCAACTGATCACTTAGATCGTGCGATTTACGCAATTTATACCATTTTTTGTTGGGCAATGTGGAACCTATGTCTGTACAGACAAGCCTCTTTCAATTGACACATTCGAAGACAACACTAAAGCATTTATTCGTGAGACAAAGGTTATGCCAAATTTGGACGGAAAGGTTATGCCAAAATTGGACTAAGTGGACAAAATTTGCATGATATAATCTTCAAACATTAAATTATATGGACCGTAATATCGATTCAATTAAAGATTTCATGCATTTGTGTGTGTGTGTGTTTTTTTTTATACCCTCCACCATAGGATGGGGGGTATATTAACTTTGACATTCCGTTTGTAACACATCGAAATATTGCTCTAAGACCCCATAAAGTATATATATTCTGGGTCGTGGTGAAATTCTGAGTCGATCTAAGCATGTTCGTCCGTCCGTCCTGTGGAAATCACGCTAACTTCCGAACGAAACAAGCTATCTACTTGAAACTTGGCACAAGTAGTTGTTATTGATGTAGGTCGGATGGTATTGCAAATGGACCATATCGGTCCACTTTTACGTATAGCCCCCATATAAACGGACCCCCAAATTTGGCTTGCGATTGCTCTAATAGAAGTAAATTTCATTCGATCCGACTGAAATTTGGTACATGGTGTTAGTATATGGTCTCTAACAACCATGAAAAAATTGGTCTACATCGGTCCATAATTATATATACCCCCCATATAAACCCATCCCCAGATTTGGCTTGCGGAGCCTCTAAGAGAAGCAAATTTCATCCGATCCGGCTGAAATTTGGTACATTGTGTTAGTATATGGTCTCTAACAACCATGCAAAAATTGGTCCACATCGGTCCATAATTATATATAGCCCCCATATAAACCGATCCCCCGATTTGGCTTGTGGAGCTTCTAAGTGAAACAAATTTCATCGGGTCCGGCTGAAATTTGGTACATGGTGTAAGTATATGGTCTCTAATAACCATGCAAAAATTGGTCAACATCGGTCCATAATTATATATAGCCCCCATATAAACCGATCCCCAGATTTGAGCTCCGCAACCCCCTTGGAAGAGCAAAATTTATCCGATTCGGTTGAAATTTGGTACGTGATGTTAGTATATGGTATCCAACAAACATGCAGGAATTGGTTCATATCAGTCCATAATTATATATAGCCCCCATATAAACCTATCCCCAGATTTGACCCCGGGTGCCTTTCGGAGAAACAAAATTCATCCGATCTGGTTGAAATTTGGTACGTGGTGTGTAGTATATGATATTTAACAACCATACCAAAAGTGGTCCATATCAGTCCATAATTATATATAGCCCCCATATAAACCGATCCGTAGATTTGGTTTTTGAGCCACTTAGAAGAGAAAATTTCATCCGAGTGAGTTGAAATTTGGTACATTATGCTAGTATATGGCCGTTAACAATCATGCCTAACTATGTCCATATCGGTCTATAGTTATATATAGCCCTCAGATAAATCGATCCCCAATCACACAAAAATTGGTCCATATCAAGTTCATAATTGTATATAGTCCACATATAAGCGACCCCCATATTTCAATTCTGGCTCTCTACGTACCGTGCAAAAGTCCATATCGGTTCGTAATTATTTGTAGACTTACCTATACATATCTTTTTTGTCTAATATATACCACGTATGGACTAACTAACAATTTAGAAAACGATCTTAAGAAGTATTAAGATACCACAACCCAATTATTTCGATTGTGGATGACAGCCTTTCGTAGAAGTTTCTACGCAATCCATGGTGGAGGGTACATAAGATTCGGCCTGGCCGAACTTACGGCCGTATATACTTTTTATACCCTTCACCACTACTGTGGTACAGGGTATAATAAGTTTGTGCATTTGTGTGTAACGCCAAGAAATAGTGGTCATAGACCCATCTTTTAGTATACCGATCGGCTTAGAATTAAATTCTGAGTCGATTTAGCGATGTCCGTCTGTCTGTCTGTCTGTCCGTCCGTCTGTCTGTATATGTAATTTTGTGCACAAAGTACAGCACGCAATTTAAGTCCGATCGTCCTCAAATTTGGCATAAGGCCGTTTCTTGGGACAGAGACAATCGCTATTGGCTGTGGAAAAAATCGGTTCAGATTTAAATATAGCTGCCATATATATTTATCCCCGATGTGGTCATAGTTAGCGTGTTTATCAACCGATTTTCTTAAAATACCGTACATCCAAATATTTTATGAATCTCGAAAATCTTGCAAAATATCAGGCAAATCGGTTCAGATTTAGATATGGCTCCCATATATATCTTTCGTCCGATTTAGACTCATATGACCACAGAGGCCAAAGTTTACTACCGATCTTCGTGAAATTTTTCACAGAGGGTACAATTGACATTCTACCAACGCTTGGTAAATTTGATTGAAATCGGTTCAAATTTAGATATAGCTCCCATATATATCTTTCGTCCGATTTGAACTTATATGGCCACAAAATCCAGAGTTTTGCCGTTATTTGCTTCAAATTTTGCACAAGAGGTATGTTTAATAGTAACGTTAAGTGTGTCAAATTTTGTTAAAATCGGTTCAGATTTAGATATAGCTCACATATATATCTTTCGCCCGATTTGGACTTATATGGTTTCGAAAGCCAGAGTTTTGCCCTGACTTACTTCAAATTTTGCACAAGCTGTACTTTTTACGATACTATTGTATGTGCCAAATATGGTCAAAATCGATTCAGATTTAGATATAGCTCCCATATATATCTTTCGTACGATTTGAACTTATATGGCCTCAAAATCCAGGGTTTTGCCGTGATTTGCTTCAAATTTCGCACAAGGAGTACGTTTAGTAGTATAGGTAATTGTGGCAAATTTGATTGAAATCGGTTCAGATTTAGATATGGCTCCCATATATATCTCCCATCCGATTTGCTCTCATATGACCAGGGGGGGCCAAAGTTATACTCCCATTTACGTGAAATTTCGCATAGATAGCAGAATTATTATTCTAACTATCCATGTCAAATTTAGTCAAAATCGGTTCAGATTGTATATAGCTCCCATATATACGTACACCAGAGTTGGGGAAATATGGTAGACTGTTTCATATTTTAGACCCATTTTCAATGGGATTTTCCTCCAATTGACTGGATAGTTTCCACAGAGAATACAAATATGGCCAAAATTCTCACACTTTACACAAAATTCTGTGATGATTTCCCCATATCTTAGCCATATCCTACACAGTGCAATGCCAAAATTTCCACAGAACGGATGAGTTTTAAATAAGGCTCCAAGTCGCCCGACTAGACCAAATAATATATCACAACCCACACTTGACCACATATCTTGGCGAGATCTAACCAATATCCTTGTAAAATCGCCACTGCTGAGTAGCAAAAATTGTAAATATTACTCTAATTGTCCTATATCTCGAATACATATGTATCGCCTGAAAAATCATAAATCTCTTTTAAGTCCAATCGCCTTCAAATTTGGCACATGTTCCTAATTTGGGTCAGAATAGAAACCTATTGATTTTGGAAGAAATCGGTTCAGATTTAGATATAGCTCCCATATATATCTTTCGCCCGATATGCACTAATATGGACCCTGCAGCCAGAGTTTTATACCGATTTGCTTGAAATTTTGTACAAACATAACACTTAGTCGTAAAGTGAAGTGTGCAAAATTTGATTGAAATCGGTTCAGCTTTAGATATAGCTCCCATATATATCTTTCGCCCGATATGGACTAATATGGTCCTAAAAGCCAGAGTTTTGGCCCAATTTGGTTGAAATTTTGCACAGAAAGTAGATTTAGCATTGTAGCTATGCGTGTTAAATTTGGTTGAAATCGATTCAGATTTAGATATAGCTCTCATATATATCTTTCGCCCGATATGGACTAATATGGTCCAAAAAGCCAGAGTTTTGGCCCAATTTGGTTGAAATTTGCATAGGGAGTAGAATTAGCATTGTAACATTGCGTGCCCAATTTGGTTGAAATCGGTTCAGATTTGGATATATCTCCCATATATAGCTTTCGCCCGATTTACACTCATATGACCACAGAGGCCAATTTTCACTCCGATTTAGTTGAAATTTTGCACAGGGAGTAGAATTAGCATTGTAGCTATGTGTGCTCAATTTGGTTGAAATCGGTTCAGATTTAGATATAGCTCCCATATATATGTTTTTCTGATTTCGACAAAAATGGTCAAAATACCAACATTTTCCTTGTAAAATCGCCACTGCTTAGTCGAAAAGTTGCAAAAATGACTCTAATTTTCCTAAACTTCTAATTCGTGCGATAAATCATAAATAAACTTTTTCGAAGTTTCCTTAAAATTGCTTCAGATTTAAACGTTTCCCATTTTTTTTTACTAACATTGTGTTCCACCCTAGTGCATTAGCCGACTTAAATTTTGAGTATATAGATTTTGTAGAAGTCTATCAAATTCTTCCAGATCGAGTGATATTTAAATGTATGTATTTGGGACAAACCTTTATATATAGCACCCAACACGGATGTGATATGGTATCGAAAATTTAGATTTACAAAGTGGTGCAGGATATAATATAGTCGGCCCCGCCCGACTTTAGACTTTCCTTACTTGTTTTTTACTAGCATTGTGTTTCATCCCAGGGCGTTAGCCGATTTAAATTTTGATTCTAGATTTTTTGTAGAAGTACAAAAAATTGTTTCCATTAAAAGTATTTGTATCTGGAAATGCAAACCTTTATATAGCTCCCAGCAAATTTTAAGTAGTTGAGATGGTAACACAAATGTTTATCTACATAGTGGTGAAGGGTATAATATAGTCGGCTCCGCCCGACTTTAGACTTTACTTACTTGTTTTTTTTTTTTTAATTTTCCTATAGCTCTTAAAAATTCTCCATTTTTATTCGTATGGCGAGTTTATATGTACAACCAGGGCCATATATAAAACTGTGATGTGTGTTTACCTTTTATAGAGAAAAACCCAAATGCATTTCTTTTGATTCTTAACATATATGCGAGGATGAAGTTTAGTCCAAGGTAATTTTTCAAAATACGTTACATACATTCTCGCTATACGTACAATCCTTCTACCACTGGGGCGAGGATTTTGATCTGGCCTTCACTTTTCAGATCATTTCTGGTGTTGTTATCGTTTTTCTCTCGTCCATTTTTAAACGCTAAGCAACACTTCCAGTATCACGGCAATGAACACTGTTATGAGAAAGAAAAGAGTTATTCATATCTAATTGGTAGATGGCTTTAGCGATAGTAACATGTGGTTTTGCAGGCAAATGTGAAGCAGTTACACTATCACACATGAACTAAAGGGTGATTCTTTTGAGGTTAGGATTTTCATGCATTAGTATTTGACAGATCACGTGGGATTTCAGACATGGTGTCAAAGAGAAAGATGCTCAGTATGCTTTGACATTTCATCATGAATAGACTTACGATCTGCCACAACGTCGAATTTTCAGTGAATGGGCCCAAGAAAAGTTGGCAGAAAATCCGCTTTTTTATCGACAAATTTTGTTCAGCGATGAGGCTCATTTCTGGTTGAATGGCTACGTAAATAAGCAAAATTGCCGCATTTGGAGTGAAGAGCAACCAGAAGCCGTTCAAGAACTGCCCATGCATCCCGAAAAATGCACTGTTTGGTGTGGTTTGTACGCTGGTGGAATCATTGGACCGTATTTTTTCAAAGATGCTGTTGGACGCAACGTTACGGTGAATGGCGATCGCTATCGTTCGATGCTAACAAACTTTTTGTTGCCAAAAATGGAAGAACTGAACTTGGTTGACATGTGGTTTCAACAAGATGGCGCTACATGCCACACAGCTCGCGATTCTATGGCCATTTTGAGGGAAAACTTCGGAGAACAATTCATCTCAAGAAATCGACCGGTAAGTTGGCCACCAAGATCATGCGATTTGACGCCTTTAGACTATTTTTTGTGGGGCTACGTCAAGTCTAAAGTCTACAGAAATAAGCCAGCAACTATTCCAGCTTTGGAAGACAACATTTCCGAAGAAATTCGGGCTATTCCGGCCGAAATGCTCGAAAAAGTTGCCCAAAATTGGACTTTCCGAATGGACCACCTAAGACGCAGCCGCGGTCAACATTTAAATGAAATTATCTTCAAAAAGTAAATGTCATGGACCAATCTAACGTTTCAAATAAAGAACCGATGAGATTTTGCAAATTTTATGCGTTTTTTTAAAAAAAAAAGTTATCAAGCTCTTAACAAATCACCCTTTACATCATGAATAACTTTATTTCTGAATGCAATAGATCAAAATGCTTTTGTAAGCATGTAAACAATAAAATGAACTGTCATGAAATAAATCTCTCAGCTATGAGACGAGTGGCTTATAAATGAGTTCATCCTGAAGTTAGTTTAAATTACGTATCAGTCACACTATATATGCGTATAAACCGATTTCCAAACTTGGTTTCTAAAACATCCTGAAGGTTTATTTTATTGACGTAACTATCCCAGATTTAAAAGGCCATGGGCCATATCACTCCACATTTCAAACCAGTCCTTCGTATAAATTTTACATATTTGGAAGGAATTCTTACAACTGAGATATTTAACATTCAGGTATTTTTATAATTGTTCTGTGTGTAGTACTGTGTAGTCGAAATTGATCTGAAATCCAAGCTATAATCAATACATGATGGCTTCAATAGTAATACCTCAATTACCGATAGATAAACTATTGCGGTTAAGCTTCTGCAGACTAACATGCCATATTCCCATACCAACATGTGTAAAACTTTAGTCCTTTATCCATGCATTTCAATGGCTACAGGAGCAAGTACGACTCCGGTGGGAATCATTGTATAACCGTATATTTATGCCTATATCCTGATAGATTGCAATAATATTAGTGAACTATGAATGTGATTTTCATAGAGTTTATATTTTGATATTTGAATGATTTCGTCTGATTGCCTAAATGGTAGGACAGGCAGTTTCGGAGATAGAGAGACTGAATGTATTTACATATGGGATGATATGGAATTATTTTACATGCATTTGGGTTTTATGGGAAATTGCTATGGTGGTGATGTTGGCTCGTTACAAAGAAGCCCATAAATTGATAGATGCCATTAAACTAATACTTGCAATGCTTTGGGGAAATTCAAAAGTTGCCGCTTGGTTACAGTTTGTAGCAGGAATGACACATTGGATCAATGTTTAATTACCGATCAAAATAAATGTACACATGTAGATGCTGTCTGTACTATGTCCTTGCTATCGTCACACTAACATTAAATGTTGTTACAACGGCATAGCCATTGTAACAAATTTGAAATGTTGGATAGATTCACACAAAAAGAACCTATGCCAAAAAGGATATCCGTTTGTGCTAACCAATATAATTTCAAATTACAAGGATAACTATTTTATATGTTAGTCAAGAACACTTGACTCACATCAAACTGTGCAAAGTGATGATTGCTACATCAATGGCCAACAGAAAGACAAGGTCGTTGGTTTGTCTCCAGAGAGCTAACCGGAAACACAACACCCTTGACAACCAGCTAATATCATGTTTTCTGACTATGTTAATAAAACGTTGAGATGTGAGACGAAATTACATTTATAGACTGGTGTTTGATATATTTTAATCACTAGATTGATGTTTCTAGAGCTGCAAATCATCGAACTGGGAATAGTAGACATAGTCATTAATTATCTTTTATGAGTTGCCTATGTCGACATGGCAAATTTCAAGAGAGACATCATCATAGTGCAATGGTTATTTTTGATGTAGCTCTACGAGTATGTCTCACCATAGAGTATTAAAAATGGAAATTAAGGATATTTTAGGAACCTACATCCAGTTTCAGGAAGTGGGCTGGTTAAACTAGGTGAAAATAGTGTCAAGTATCGTTGGTTGGGAAAAGAAAAAAGGTTCCCGCTGGTGAGGGTCAATACTTTGACCGTTCATCATTTATTGGATTTAAAAGAGAGCGCTATCTGTTAAAATATCTAGAAACGCCGAATTGGTTGGTAGTTTGAGAGGTATACCTACAAGTATTACACTGACCTCGTTCATTGAAAAACAAGTATATAAAGCAGTAAGTTCGACCGGCCGAATCTTAAATACCCACCACCATGAATCAAATATAATAGTTTACTTTGAAAACTCTTCGTCGTAGCGAATTTTAGGAGGTTTGATGACAAATTTTCTCTCAAGCAAATCAGTTCAACCAGATTCTACCTATGAAGACTAGATCAGATTCTGGATTTATGAAAACCAATTTTATTTGAGCTTTAGAGAAATCACAAACATATCGTGTATATGATTAAATAACGCCTTGATTTGAAATCTTAAATCTGTAGAGTAAAATCTGAAAATTGTACTTTCAGTTTCAAGCAATTTTCATGATCATTGTCTTAAATTTCATGCCGGAGGAAAATATTTTTTCTATGGGTGTAACCTCAAGAAGAGAAGTCGGTCTATATCGATACCTTACCAAACGGACCGGTAAAAATAAATGCGATACAGAGTTTTGAGGGTCTAAAATTCCAGTATATTTACATTTTTGTGCAAACCGGATAAAAACTACGGTTTCTAGAAGCCTAAGGGGTTAAATCTGGAGATCGGTCTATGTGGAGGCTATACTAAAACTTGGGTCGACACACACCATATACCAGAAGTTTTAGAAATAAATTCGGGAGTTAGGTCTATATGGGGGTATACATGGACCAATACTCACCACCTCTTAATGTTCTTCAAATACCTCTAGAATTCCACTTTCAGAGGAATTGGATGAAAACTACGAATTCTAGAAGCCCAAGAAGTATAGGGGATATACCAAACCATGGACCAATACGGACCATTATCAACACACCTCTTTACGGTCCTAAAATAATTCTAGATTTCACATTTCCCGCAAATTGGATAAAAACTACGGATTCTAGAAGCCCCAGAAATAAAGTCGAGATATAGGTCTATATGGGGTCTATACCAAAACATGGACCGATAGGCACCATTTGCGACACACCTATTTGTGATCTTAAAATACCTCTAGATTTTTAATTTTAAGCACATCGGCTAGAAAATATAGTGTCTAAACGCCCAAGAAGTAAAATCCGGAGATCGGTCTATATGGGGGTTATACCAAAAAATGGACCGATACACCTCAATTTCGGCACACCTATTTGTGGTCCCAAAATACCTCTAGATTTGCAATTTCTGGCAAGTTGGGTTATAAATACAGTTTATAGAAGCCCAAGAATAAAAATCGGGAAATCGGTCTATATGGCGGCTATACCAAAAACATGGACCGACACGGATCATTTTCGACACACCACTCTATGGTCCTAAAATACCTCTAGATTTTCAATTTCAGGCAAATCGGATAGGTTAGGTTAGGTTAGGTTATGTGGCAGCCCGATGTATCAGGCTCACTTAGACTATTCAGTCCATTGTGATACCACAGTGGTGAACTTCTCTTATCACTGAGTGCTGCCCGACTCCATGTTAAGCTCAATGACAAGGGACCTCCTTTTTATAGCCGAGTCCGAACGACGTTCCACATTCCAATGAAACCACTTAGAGAAGCTTTGAAACCCTCAGAAATGTCACCAGCATTACTGAGGTGGGATAATCCAGAGTTGAAAAACTTTTTGGTGTTCGGTCGTAGCAGGAATCGAACCCACAACCTTATGTATGCAAGGTGGGCATGCTAACCATTGCACCACGGTGGCTCCCTAAGGCAAATCGGATAGAAAATGCAGTTTCTAGACGCCCAAGAATCAAAATCGGGAGATCGGTCTATATGGGGGCTATGCCAAAACATGCACCGATACGGACCTTTTTCGACACACCTCTTTATGGTCCCAAAATACCTCTAGATTTCCAATTTCAGGCAAATCGGATAGTAAATACAGCTTCTAGAAGCCCAAGAAGCAAAATCGGGACATCGGTCTACATCGGTATATAGGTATAGCCCCCATATACCAAAACATGAACCGATGAGCGCCATTTTCGGCACACCTTTTTATGGTCCTCAAGTACCTCTAGATTTTCAATTTCAGGCAAATTGGATAAAAACTACGGTTTTTATAAGCCCAAGACCCCAAATCGAGAAGTCGGTTTATATGGGGTCTATATCAAAACTTGGACCGATATAGCCCATCTTCCAACTTGATCTGCCTGCAAAGAAAAAACGAATGTGTGCCAAATTTCAGGACGATAGCGCCATTATTGAAGGCTGTAGCTTGATGAGAACAGACAGACGGACATGCTTATATCGTCTTAGAATTTCTCCCTGATACTTTATATAGTCGGAAATCGATATTTCGATGTGTTACATACGGAATGACAAACTTATTATACCCCTATCAGCATTCTAAGGTGGTGGGTATAAAAAACATGCTCGATTCCAAAAATTTTGTCTTTACACTTATGAGTGTGGTATTGATTCCGACCCAAAAAAAAACGGAAAATTGAATTAGGGAAACATTTAAGACCCAATTGTCTTTTAAATTTGAGTTTTGTGAACTTTATTCTAGGAAACAAATATTAATTTATTCGTTTTTCACGCACTATCAAAGGTCTTTAAAAACGTGTTAACGACAATTTAATATTTTGGCTTTGTAGTCAAGATACAAAAAGTCAACTTTTGAATAATGAAACTGTCGCCTATGTCAAGGCGAGAAATACACTAAAATGACAGTTCACTGGAGGAAATGTTACGTAACATAGCATATATGCAATTTCATACAAATAATCAATGTGAACGATGTTTTCTCAATATATCACACACAGAGGAGGAATTTGATCACATCAAACATGTTCCCACTAAAAAAAGCGACGCCAAAAAAGTAGTGAAAATGTTCTTTTTGGATCCGGAAGTAGTGCAAAATTGGCGCAGAAGCGATGAATTTAACATGGGCTTGTCATAGGACGGAAGTCCTCCATTTCAACAGCCGTTGTACTGATTTTGCATCACTTCTTTAGGTGTGATCCGAGTTCAATGTTTTGGATGTAAATTAACAAATTCTGTGATATTTTGTCAAATAAAAAATTTTTATAATTTTTTATAATTTTTAATGGATTCTAACGCTTGTCGGAAACGTTTGTCCTCAAATATTTTCAAAAATGCACAATTTTTTCAGATTGGATTTAGAATTTTTCTCGACAAAATTTAAATGATTTGTACCATTTTATGAATTCGTGCTCTGTTGTTAACCTATTTGAAACAAAAAAAGTTAAAATTACCCATTAAAAGTATGAAAAAAACGAAGTTATAAAAATATGAATTAAAAGAATTTCCTGAGTAGTTAAAATAAAGAACATCATTGGGAGTGCATCTTCTGGAAGTGCTTTTAAAGTTGTGCCTTTGGAATAACTTCCAAATTTTTTTGCTGGGACGGGCTTGTCATAGGGCGGATGTCCACCATTTCAATATCCGTTGCACTGAATTTGCATCACTTCTTATGCTATGGTCACACTGGGCAAATATTTGACAGAAATCAAAAATGAATCCGTCGTCACAGCCAAACCAGAAAACATATTTAGCTCATATGGGATATATAACATCACGGTAGGATTATTTTCCAAAAACCGTATCCAAATATTTGGATAATGGTTCTGGAAAAATGTTTGACACTCATTTTGGTCAAATATTTGCCTAGTGTGTCCATAGCCTTACTCTGTGATTCAAATTCAGTGTTTTGGATGTGAATTAAAAAAATGTTATCATATTTTGACAAATAAATAATTTGTATAAAATTGTATAATTTTTAATGCATTTTAACGCTTGTCCGAAACGTTTGAATTAAACAATTTTGAAAAATTCGCAATATTTCTTGAATGAATTTAGAATTTTTTTGACAAAATTTCTATAATTTGTACCATTTTATTAAAGCTTACTCTGATTTTAAACTTTTTGAAACAAAAAAATTAAATTTACTCATTAAAAATAAGAAAAAAAAGCGAGTTGTAAATAATTGAATTAAAAGAATTTCCTGTGTAGTTTTAATAAAGAAAATTTTTGGGAGTACATCTTTTGGAAGTGCTTTTAAAGTTGTGCCTGTGGAAGAACTTCCAAATTTTTTTGCTTGGTTGTTAGTGAACAATTTTATATGCGGATGATGAAAATGAAACATTGTTACTATAAAAAGTTTTTTTTTCGCCAAACATAAAATTTTTGCAAAAATCAGATATATAATTTCCGAGACAATAGCATGGTTGCGGCAAACATGTTACATATCCCCCATTGAAAACTAACATTTTACTTCTGGAATATGTTTGAGGTGATCATATTCATTCTCGTGCTGCAATGTTAAAAGTTAAACTTTTGGGATTATAAATAATTTCTGCCTTTTTCAATGCACAGGGAAGGGAAGTGAATTCGGAGAACGCAATTCCATAGAGGCGGGAACATTTGGCGTGCTTCCCCAAACGGTTCCACGTGGAACAGTGCAACGGTAGGGTGACGAAACTTCTGGAGGGAGACCCAAACAATAAAAAAAACTGGAGAACTACTTAAAGAGAAGAGGATGACGAACAGAAATATCGTACGAATCATTACTGGGCACCTAGAGTTAGGGGTACATCTGTGCCGTTTATATCAAATGTTAGGCTTTTATAGAAACCGCCATATCGGAGATGATTCGGTTTGATGAACAAAGGAGGTAGAACGTACCACAAGATGAAAACTTGTTTTGATATATGTCAGCCTATATGAAACACGGAAATCTGGACCCTCTTTTTATACCCTCCACCATAGGTTTGGGGTATATTAACTTTGTTTTATATCCTATCATCTCTGTCAAATCGAATCGGGAGTTATATAAGCATTCCATAAGCTTATCTCAAGGAGTTATCCCCGTGATCTTGAAATAGGACTACTATTAGTAGTCCCAAATTTGTTATCAATAGGGAATTTGAAGCCATGCCATGAAAGCCCTCAGAGATAAATCTTGAGTCAGTTGGTAGGTTGGGTCGATTTAAGTCCTGAACATAGCAGATTAGCTGGCATTATCGGGAATGGTGGTGGCGCGGTTTTCGTGCCTTCTACACGCGCAGAAAAAAACATATTTGGACATGGTTGCCGCATCCATTTAATGCTTATCTAAAGCATGTAATTGTTGGTCTTTGTGAAATGAAATTTCTAGCCGAGAAAAATGTTCGAAATGTTGTTCGAACGTACTACGGAAAAATACGCTATATTTTAAAATTTTACTTTGATAAGAGCAAAAACACAAGTCCGGCTATTTATAGCACCATATATTGAAAAAAAAAATATATAAAATAGTGGATTTATTTTTACTACACCTACTATTATAACCAACTTCAAATGAAATGTTTTTAAATCACATATTTTCAAGTTTCACAATTGAGATATATTCAAATAAAACTATCTCCAATATTTAATGTGAAAAAGTCGCCATAGTTTAAAATTTTTATTATTTTGTTTTTGAAAATGTAAGTTTAGTTTCAAGAGCTGCTGCTGCGCTGATGTGCACATATATTTCGATAAAATCAACATTCTCCCATCCATTCTCATGAATCACTGGCTGTAGTACATATATGAGCCATTTCATTGTAATAGCTAACACTATATCAATACCATAAAATTATATACGGTACATAAGTTCGTCCAAATAATATAGTTTGAATAAATTAATAATATCAATTCCCTTAATGTACTTGTCCAATAAAGTTGAATAAATATTATAATAATACGTAGTATAAACAAATTGGATATTGAAATCAGGCTAACATAAAAGTAATATAATTTCCTTAGATTTCCTCTAGTCGTAGATGATTAAAGGGTGATACGGTCAAAATTTGGTCAAGGGAAAACGCGTGTAAATCGGTGAAATCGTTTATTTAAAAAATCAAATTAAATTTCTTTTCCAAGTTCGATTAGTATTAAATTCAGGAAAAATATTCAGTTAGGCTTTCGCTTTTCCAAATCCGAATTGCCGGGACTCACGCTTGACACCTGCCATCAGATTTTGTACACCCACCTTCTTCGCCGCCGAAAGCCAGTTTGCCTTGAACTGCTGCTCGTCCTTAGCAGTTTTTTTGATCTTCTTTAGGTTCCGCTTGACAATAGCCCAGTATTTCTCAATTGGGCGGAGCTCTGGCGTGTTGGGAGGGTTCTTGTCCTTGGGAACCACCTGCACGTTGCTGGCGGCGTACCACTCCATGGACTTTTCACCGTAATGGCAAGATGCCAAATCCGGCCAAAACAGTACGGAACAACCGTGTTTCTTCAGGAAAGACAGCAGACGTTTATTCAAACACTCTTTCACGTAAATTTCTTGGTTAACAGTCCCGGAAGCTATGAAAACGATGCTTTTCAAGCCACAGGTACAGATGACTTGCCAAACCAGATATTTCTTTGCGAACTTTGACAGTTTTATGTGCTTGAAAATATCTGCTACGTTTCCCCTTCCTTTTGCCGTATAAAACTCCTGTCCCGAAAGCTGCTTGTAGTCGGCTTTGACGTAGGTTTCGTCGTCCATTACTACGCAGTCAAACTTCGTCAGCATCGTCGTGTACAGCCTCCGGGATCGCGCTTTGGCCGTCGTATTTTGTTTATCATCGCGATTTGGAGTCACTACCTTCTTGTAAGTCGATAGTCCGGCTCGTTTTTTGGCTCGATGCACGGTTGTAGACGATACACCCAGCTTATTTGCGGCATCTCGGAGAGAGAGGTTAGGGTTTCGCTTGAAACTATCGGCAACTCTCTTTGTCGTCTCAGCGGCTTCCGGTTTTCGATTTTCCCCCGATCCAGACTTCCTGGCTGTCGACAAACGTTCCCCAAACACTTTAATTACATTTGTAACGGTTGATTTCGAAACTTTTAGCGATTTTTCCAGCTTTGCGTGCGAGTAGCTCGAATGCGCGATGCGCGAGCAAAAATTTGATACGCTGCTCTTCTTGCTTGGACGGCATTTGGACAACTGAAGAGTTAATTCCAAAATCGAAATAGAAGCAACATTCTACACACACACACCTTCAAAATGAGGGGTGTTCAGGTTTTTTAAATGCAAAATTGAAAGAAATACGTCGTGTTTATATTGACCAAATTTTGACCGTATCACCCTTTAGTGGGCCCTCTATCTCCGAGAGGGCTAGAAAATACATAGAATTTCAGTTGGATATGGTGAAACATATTCCCTCAAGAAGATCGATTTAAACAATAATAATCCCGGAATTAAAGATTCTATATTTGGAAACATCAAATTCTGAATTTTTCCAACCATTTTTGTTTGAGTTTTAGAGAAATCTCAGCGTATAATAAAATCTGAAAAGAATAAAATTTTTTCGTTCGATTTGAAATCTTAATTATCTCATTTTTTATCCCCATGAGCCCGAGAAGTAAAATCGGTGAATTTGAATTCTAGTTTTGGCCAATTTTGATGATTAGTGGGCCCTCTATCTCCTCAAAAATTTAAATCGAGAGACTGTTTTATAGAAGGGTTACATCAAAATCTTACCGATATAAACCAAATTTGACTCTTTTTTGACTTAAAATACCTCTAGATTTCTTATTTCAAGACACTTGGGTCCAAAAAGGGATATCCTTCTATATAGGAACGATATAAAGTAAGTTAGACAAAAGCTTTTGTAGACCTAAATAACCTCTTGATACAAATTTCGATGTCTACACGCCCAATAAGTCAAATTGGGTGATCGGTTTGAATAGGGGCTACACATCAACATGGACCGATATAAAACATATTCGGAATACCTATTTGTGGATCTTTCATACTTCTAGATTTCCAATCTCGTCGAAATCGGATAACAATTGAGTTGGCTAGAAGCCCAAACAATCAAATACTATAGATCGGTCTATATAACATAAGACTACACCACAACAATGGACCTATACACACCATATTCGGCGGTATCTACACCCAAAGAAAATATACTTTCCTCCGGAACGAAATTTTAGACAAACGAAATTCCCCTTTCGTATAGATTATTTTCGTTCAGAGCAAATTAATCCGAATTTATGATAACCGATTCAACAATTGTCTTAAAAATTTTTAATTTACTTTGAAAGAAAGTCAAATCGAGAGATCGGTCTATATGGGCTATACTAAAACATGAATGGGTGCTAACTATATTCGGCACACCTATTTGTGAACTTCAAATACCTGTAAGTTTCCAATTTCTAGTAATCAAATCGGGAGATCCGAGGGCTATACCTCAACATGGATATCTACGCTCCATATTTGGTGGGATCTATGGGAGCTAAACCAAAATATGTACCGATCACCACATTCGGTACACCTACACAGAAAATTGTTTCAACAAAATATTTTCAATTGAAATTTTCATAGAATTTTAAAAAATATTCAATTGATACAACAATTTTTTTAATTAGAACAAAAATCAATTACAGTTACTAATAATATCCGTTAAGTTCATTTCAATTAAAAATTAATTGGATCAATTAGTTTCATGATTGCATCCAAAAATTTAGTTTTTTTGTGTGTATTTGTGGATGCTAACTGCTTCCAAATTTCCCACTTCAGGAAAAACAAGTATATACGGCCGTAAGTTCGGCCAGGCTGAAGCTTATGTACCCTCCACCATGGATTGCGTAGAAACTTCTTCAAAACACTGCCATCCACAAACCAATTACTTGAGTTGCGGTAACGCTTGCCGATGGCGAGGGATGTTGAAACCTCCTAACACCGTCTTCTAAATTGTAAGTAAGTCCATACGTGGTATATATTACATTAAAAAAGACCGATTAAATGCGTATATAATTCAGTTTGCCAAAATTTTTTATAGAAAGAAAATTTTGACAAAATTTTCTATAAAAATAAAATTTTAACAAAATTTTTAATAGAAATAAATTTTTGACAAAATTTTCTATAGAAATAAAGTTTTGACAAAATTTTCTATAGAAATAAAATTTTAATAAAATTTTCTATAGAAATAAAATTTTAACAAAACTTTCTATAGAAATACAAATTTAACAAAATTTCCTCTAGAAATAAAATTTTGGTATATTATTTTTGGCTTGAGTGGCAATCATGATTATAAACCGATATGGACCAATTTTTGTGTGATTGGGTATCGGCTATATAACTATAGACCGATATGGATCAATTTTGGAATGGTTGTTAGCGGCCATATACTAACACCACGTTCCAAATTTGAACCGGATCGGATGAATTTTGCTCTTACAAGAGGCTCCGGAGGTCAAATCTGGAGAACGGTTTATATGGGGGCTATATATAATTATGGACCGATATGGACCAATTCTGGCACGGTTGTTAGAGACCATATACAAACACCATGTTCCAAATGTCAACCGAATCGGATGGAATTTGCTTCTCTTAGAGACTCCGCAAGCCAAATCTGGGGATCGGTTTATATGGGCGCTATATATAATTGTGAACCGATGTGGACCAATTTTTGCACGGATGTTTGAGACCATATATTAACATCATGTACCAAATTTCAGCTGGATCGGATGAAATTTGTTTCTCTTTGAGGCTCCGTAAGCCAAATCTGGGGATCGGTTTATATGGGGCTATATATAATTGTGGACCGATGTGGACCAATTTTTGCATGATTATTGGAGACCATATATCAAAACCATGTACCAAATTTCAGCCGGATCGGATGGAATGTGCATCTCTTTGAGGCTCCGCAAGCCAAATCTGAGGGTCCGTTTATATGGGGGCTATACGTAAAAGTGGACCGATATGGGCCATTTGCAATACCATCCGACCTACATCAATAAAAACTAATTGTGCCAAGTTTCAAGTCGATAGCTTGTTTCGTTCGGAATTTAGCGTGATTTCAACGGACGGACGAACAGACGGACGGACATGCTTAACATCGACTCAGAATTTCACCACGACCCATATACTTTATGGGGTCTTAGAGCAATATTTCGATGTGTTACAAACGCAATGACAAAGTTAATATACCCCCCATCCTATGGTGGAGGGTATAAAAACTCTAGACTTCCAAAAAGTCTAATCAGGAAATCGATCTATACGGGTCTATACCGACATAGGCCGAGTTTCAATGATTAGCTGGCACGTCTTTCATACAAATTCTAGTGGATGCAATCCCAGTTTCGACCGAATATAAATTTTTAGTGAGTAGTCGGAATACGCAGCACGGTTGCCACACTTGGCAGAATTCCACCAAAAATTGTAGATTTGTTACTGTTAGGTAGATTGGTAGAATTCTTGATGTTTTGGTAGATTTTGAAAATTATTCCTCTCCACCTAAGATGTATTTCACAAATTTTCTATAGAAATAAAATGTTGACTAAATTTCCTATCGAAGTAACATTTTGAAAAAAAAAAATCTATAGAAATCAAATTTTGACAAAATTTTGTCTGCTTATAAATTTTTGACAAAATTTTGTATGGAATAAACGTTTAATAAAATTTCCTATAGAAATAAAATGTTGATAAAATTTCCTATAAAAAAGAAAATTGTCTATAAAAATGAAATTTTCTACAAAAATAAAATTTTGACTAAATTTTCTATAAAGTCAGTATTAATTCGACATCTTTAAAAAATGCATTCTCGTTTTAAATCATGCTATTACGAGTGATCATAAAGTAATAAATGAACTTCTAAAATCAAATAATAAATCATTTCTTTAAAAAATTAGTTTTTTCAAAGAAATCACAAAAAAATTGATGAAATTGAAAACTTCAAAATGAGATTTTACTGGTAGTTTTTTAAATTTTCCAATTTACAAATTTTGGTATATTATTTTTGGTTCGAGTGACAACCGTGATACGTACATGTTTTTTTTTTTTTACTTTTTATCCTCCATGATAACAGTTTTGAAAAAGAAAAAAAAATTATTTTACAATTTTTGCTTTTAAATCTACAGTCACCGGAAATGTCTCTAGCATACTCTAAGCTAACAAACCTTAATTCTCTTCATCAAGTTCAGGGATAGCAAGGCAAACGTTAAGAGTATGAATGAATATGCCAATGCACAAAATCATTTGCCCATATATATCCTTCCCAGTCTAGGAGAGTCATTTTGTGTTTGTCGACAATTGCTATTTTGGCAGAAAATCCAGCAATATCACAATGTCTATTGGACCGATACGATGCGAAACGAAGAAACTAAAGATTTCTCTCAATTGGAACCATTGAAATGCCATCTGCACTTACTATCATCGTTGATATCAACACTGGCACCGCAATAGGGACAACGAAAACGACCAACGACAATACGAATACTGCATTTTAGAACAAAAAAGAAACAGATTTGTACAACACCCTGAACCCTTTCACAGCCGCCAGCAAATGACTTTTTTTCTTTCATGTAAAACGATGAAAATTTGGCTGTGATTAACTTTCGATGAAAGTGCCGGGAGTGGCACCCAAACGCCAGCATCAAACAGAGGTGTAGTTTGGTTTTTGGAAATATAAAATTTGGAAATTTTCGTTTAGAACAAAGAGAAAGTAGAGATCTGATGTACACAGAAAAAAATATCACCAAAATATTTCCAATTAAAAAGTTAATTGAAGGTGACAATTTTTTCAATAAAGATAGAAACATTAAGTCAATTAAATCAATGATTGAATATTTTTAATTAAAAACAAGTATATACAGCAGTAAGTTCGGCCGGACCGAATTTTAAATACCCACCACCATGAATCAAATATAATAGTTTACTTTGAAAACTCTTCGTCGTAGCGGGTAACTTGAGAATAAATAAAAGTTCAGGGGGTTTGATGACAATTATTCTCCCAAGCAAATCTGTTCATCCAGTACGATCCCCAAAGATAAATTTAAAGATTCTACCTATGAAGACTAGATCAGATTCTGGATTTATAAGAACCAATTTTGTTTGAGTTTTAGAGAAATCATAATTATATCGTGCAAATGATGAAATAACGCCTTGATTTGAAATCTTAAATCTGTAGATTTTTACCGCCATTATTTAAATGATAAGGAATAGTAAAATGTGGAAATTGTACTTTCAGTTTCCAGCAATTTTCTTGAGCTATATGCTATACACTGGAAGAAGAGTTTTCTTTTCTGAGGAAGGAAATTTTAGACAAGCAAGTTTCGTTTTGACACAAATTTTAGAGACAATCGTTGAATCGCTTATTACGCTTATTAAAATTCGGATTAATTTGCTCTAAACGAAAATTCTTTATACGAAAGGGGAATTTCGTTTGTCTAAAATTTCATTCCAGAGGAAAATATTTTTTTTTTTTTGGGAGTACCCTCAAGAAGAGAAATCGGTATATATCGATGTATTAAAAAATGGATCGATAAAAATAAATGCGATACAGATTTTTTAGGGTCTACAATACGAGTATATTCACATTTTAGGAAAACCGGAAAAAACTACCGTTTCTAGAAGCCCAAGGGTTAAATCGGGAGATCGGTCTATGTGGGGTTATACCAAAACATGGGTCGATACACACCACATTCAGCTAACCTTTTTGTGGTCAGCCGGATTCTAGAAGTCCTAGAAATAAATTCGGTAGGTAGGTCTATATGGGGACTATATCAAAACATTAACCAATACTCACCATTTTCGACACACCTCTTAATGGTCCCCAAATACATCTAGAATTCCCATTTCAGGCAAATTGGTTAAAAACTATGAATTCTAGAAGCCCAAGAAGTATAGTCGGGAGATCAGTCTATATAAGGGCTATACCCAAACATGGACCGATAAGCACCATTTTCTGCACACCTTTTGATGGTGCTAAAATACCTCTAGAGTTCCACTTTCAGGTTAATTGGATAAAAACTACGGATTTTATTTGTGATCCTAAAATACCTCTAGATTTTCAATTTTAAGCAAATCGGATAGCAAATATAGTTTTTAGACGCCCACGAAGTAAAATCGGGAGATCGGTCTATAATGGGGCTATACCGAAAGATGGACCAGTATGCCCCATTTTCGCTACAACTATTTTTATACACTCCACCATAGGATGGGGGGTATATTAACTTTGTCATTCCGTTTGTAACACATCGAACTATTGCTCTAAGACCCCATAAAGTATATATATTCTGGGTCGTGGTGAAATTCTGATTCGATCTGAGCATGTCCGTCCGTCCGTTGAAATCACGCTAACTTTCGAACGGAACAAGCTATTGACTTGAAACTTGGCACAAGTAGTTGCTATTGATGTAGGTCGGATGGTATTTCAAATGGGTCATATCGGTCCACTTTTACGTATAGCCCCCATATAAACCGATCCCCCGATTTGGTTTGCGGAGCCTCTAAGAGAAGCACATTTCATCCGATCCGGTACATGGTGTAAGTAAATTTGGTACATGGTGTAAGTATACGGTCTCTAACAACCATGCAAAAATTGGTCCACATCGGTCCATAATTATATATAGCCCCCATATAAACCGATCACCAGATTTGACCTCCGGAGCCTCTTGGAAGACCAAAATTCATCTGATTCAGTTGAAATTTTGTACGTGGTGTTAATATATGGCCTCAAACACCCATGCAAAAATTGGTCGAAATCGGTCCATAATTATATATAGCCACCATATAAACCGATCCCCAGATTTGAACTCCGGAGCCTCTTGGCAGACCAAAACTCATCTGATTCAGTTGAAATTTGGTACGTGGTGTTAATATATGGTATCCAACAACCATGCAGGAATTGGTTCATATCATTCCATAATTATATATAGCCCCCATATAAACCGATCCCCAGATTTGACCTCCGGTGCCTTTTGGAGAAGCAAAATTCTTCCGATCTGGTTGAAATTTGGTACGTGGTGGTAGTATATGATATTTAACAACCATGGCAAAAGGGGTCCAGATCAGTCCATAATCATATATAGCCCCCATATAAGCCGATCCCGAGATTTGGTCAGTTGAAATTTGGTACAATGTGCTAGTATATGCCCGTTAACAACCATGTCTAACTAGTTCCATATAGGTCTATAGTTATATATTGCCCTCAGATAAATCGATCCCCAATCAATTGGTCCATATCCAGTTCATAATTGTATATAGCCCCCATATAAGCGACCCCCATATTTCAATTCTGGCTCTCCACGTACCGTGCAAAAGTCCATATCGATTCGTAATTATTTGTAGACTTACCTATACATAACTTTTTTGTCTAATATATACCGCGTATGGACTAACTCACAATTTAGAAAACGATGTTAAGAAGTTTTAAAATACCAAGTAATTCGATTGTGGAGGACAGTCTTTCGTAGAAGTTTCTACGCAATCCATAGTGGAAGGTACATAAGATTCGGCCTGGCCGAACTTACGGCCGTGTATACTTGTTGGTACTAAAATAGCTCTAGATTTCAAATTTCAGGTAAATCGGATAGAAAATACAGCTTTTAGACGCCCAAGAAGCAAAATCGGGAGATCTATATGGGGGCTTTATCAAAACATGGACCGATAGGCACCATTCTCGGCACACCATTTTACAGTCATAAAATACCTCTAGACTTCCAATTTCAGACAAATTGGATAAAACTGCGGTTTTTATAAGTCCAAGACCCCAAATCGGGAGGTCGGTTTATATGGAGACTATATGAAAATGTGGACCGATATAGCCCATCTTCGAACTTGACCTGCGTGCAAACAAAAAAGGAATCTGTACCAAATTTCAGGACGATAGCACCATTATTGAAGGCTTTAGCATGATTACAACAGACAGACAGACATGCATATATCGTCTTAGAATTTATCCGTGATCAAGAATATATATACTTTATATAATCGGAAATGTTTTACAAACGGAATGACAAACTTATTATACCCCCATCACCATGCTATGGTGGTGGGTATAAAAATAATTGATACAATTAACATTTTAATCAAACTTGGAAGTCAGTTAAAAAAGTGATGGACTTTTTTCAAATTTTAATACATTTTTTTTTCAAGCAATCAATTTTTTAAGCAAAGAAGAAGCACGTGGTCGGTTCAGAAGGTAATTGAAAATAGTTACCTTTTTTAGTTAAAAATTAATTTTTGCAATCAACATTAATTTAAAACAAGTATATACAGCACTAAGTTCGGCCGGGCCGAATCTTAAATACCCACCACCATGAAGCAAATATTAGAGTTTCCTTTGAAATTTCAGGAGGGCTTGAGGTCTTGAGGACACTTCCCGAAGATAAATTTAAAGATTTCACCTATGAGGACTATATCAGATTCTGGATTTATAAGAACCATTTTTGTTTGTGTTTTAGAGGAATCATTAACATCTGTTGTAAGTGTGCAAGAAAATTATAAAATAACGTCTTGATTTGAAATTTTAAATCTGTAGAAGTAAAATCTGGAAATTTTACATTGAATTTCAAGCAATTTTCATGATTAGTGCGCCTTCTACACCCTCAAGAATTGAAGTCGGTCTATATGGAGGCATTACCAAATGGGCCGGTAAAAACTTAATCCGATACACGTTTTTGTGAGCCTAAAATACCAGAATATTTACAATTTCAGGTAAATCAGATAAAATCTACGGTTTCTAGAAACCCAAGGAGTTAAATCGGGAGATCGTTCTTATGGGGGCTATACTAAAATATGGACCGATACTCACTGTTTTCGGCACACCACTTTATAGCCCGAAAATACCTCAAGATATCCAATTTCAGCCAAATTGCATAAAAACTTCGGACTCTAGAAGCCCAAGAAGTAAAATCGGGAAATCGGTCTATATGGGGGCTATACCAAAATATGGACCGATACTGACCATTTTCGGCACACCTCTTTATGACCCGAAAATACCTTTAGATTTCCAATTTCAGGCAAATAGGATAAGAACTTCGGATTCTAGAAGCCCAAGAAGTAAAATCGGGAAATCGGTCTATATGGGGGCTATACCAAAACATGGACCTATACTCACCATTTTTGACACACCTCCTTATGGTCATAAAATACCTCTAGATTTCCAATTTCAGACAAATTGGATAAAAACTACCGTTTCTATAAGCCTAAGACCCCCAAATCGAGAGGTCGTTTTATATGGGGACCATACCAAAACATGGACCGATACTCACAATTTTTGGCACACGTATTTGTGGTCCTACAATACCTCTAGATTTCCAATTTAGGTAAATTTAATAAAAACTGCGGTTTCTATAAGCCCAAGAAATAAAATCGAGAGATCGGTCTATATGGGGGCTATACAAAAATATGGACCGATACTCACAATTTTTGGCACACGTATTTGTGGACCTACAATTCCTCTAGATTTCCAATTTCAGATAAATTGAATAAAAACTGCGGTTTCTATAAGCCCAAGAAGTAAAATCGGGAGATCGGTCTATATGGGGGCTATACCAAAACATTTACCGATACTCACTATTTTTGGCACACCTCTTTATGGTCATAAAATACCTCTAGATTTCAAATTTCAGGCAAATTGGATAAAAACTACGATTTCTATAAGCCCAAGACCCCAAATGGGGAGGTCGGTTTATATGGGGACTATATCAAAACCTAGACCGATATAGCCCATCTTCGAACTTGACCTGCCTGCAGACAAAAGACGAGTTTGTGCAAAATTTCAGAAGGATTGCTTCATTATTGAAGACTGTAGCGTGATTACAACATACAGACAGACAGACGGACAGACGTTATATCGTCTTAGAATTTCTCCCTGATCAAGAATATATATACTTTATATAGTCGGAATTCGATATTTCGATGTGTTACAAACGGAATGACAAACTTATTATACCCCCCTCACCATTCTATGGTGGTGGGTATAAAAATTAATTGGATCAATTAAAAAAAATATTTGTATCAATTAATTTAGTGATTGAATCATAAATTTTTTGTATGTGTAGAGGTTTTGTGCAATTTCACTTTTATGTAAAAGATAGTCAGTAATAATGCTAACCAATCTTAACTGGTGTAAACATAGCTCTACGCCTCTGTTTTGATAGCGAGTAGAAAGAAAAGTGTAGATAGATTATTTTCACTATTTTTAGCTGGTAGTCACTTCCACTATGGCAAACCAAATGACTTTAGACTCTAGCCTGTGTGAGAGATAATAGTCACAGCTAGAGCTGGAGTAAGCCATCGACTATAATTTACGACTCTTTTTAATTTTTATGCCAAAACAATTTTAAAGAGCAAAAGACTTTTAACTTCGATGGTTGTAAATTTTCTATTTGGTGTCATTACACCATTACCACTGGTTTTCATGCAGATATACGTTTGGGAGAAAAGTGGGAGTTTGTGATCTGCATAGACATCTATACCGATTTTACGTGGCGATTCTAAGATGCAAACACTGCGCAATTTTTCTGTTGTATTACCCAAAAAGTCTATTGACCTGCAGCCTTTACGCTTCATTTGCTTGCAAGAGTAACAAACCAATTGCATGCAACATATGACTTGAGTGCTTGTTATCAAACTCGATGAGCATATTAGTTTAACATGACCTGACCATGGGTTGTTTTGGGGTGATATGTTTTTTAAGGGCCAAAGAATATTTTGCAGAAAGCACATATATTTTTGGATATTGCCGGAAAATTATGACGTTTGATATATATGAAAATAAAATATGTTATTTGTTGCGTTAATATTTTTCCATCGAATCCTATAGTTTTTTAATGAATAACAATAAAAAATTTTCAACCCATACATAATAATAACCTACAACTTTATGTTTTAAAGTGTCCGTCAACTCTTAGTGGTCTCTCTGTTAATAAAGAAGAACTAAAATTTTTATACACTGTTTGGTTTTATTTTCATTTTACTGTCACATTGTCACTTGGAAAGTCGGGAGAGAAATTTGCGACATTTGTATGAAAATGTCGTCAACGACACAGTATGTCTTCAAGGATTTAAAACGGTCGTGTACGCTTCCTTTAAGATGTCTTGTAGACAAATACCACTGAGATATTTAGGTAAACAAACACATACATAAACAAGTAAGTAAAGTCTAAAGTCGGGCGGGGCCCACTATATTAGACCCTTCACCACTATGTAGATCAAAATTTGTGTTACCATCTCAATTACATCAAATTTGTTTGGAGTTATTATGAAGGTTTATATTCCCATATACAAATATTTATATCTTAACCGATTTTGAGACAATTTTTTGTACTTCTAGAAAATTTCTAGAATTAAAATTTAAATCGACTAACGCCCTGGGATGAAATACAATGTTAATAAAAGATATGGGAATTAAAAGCTGAGAGCCATATTAAGTTGTACAAAAGAGCATTTATGATTTATCGAGCGATACATATGTATTCGAGATATAGGACAATTTGAGTAATATTTACAATTTTTGCTACTTAGCAGTGGGGATTTTACAAGGATCGGGCGATATTGCGACAATTCGGAGCTTTATTTAAAACTCGAACGTACGATATGGGGAAATCATCAGAGAATTTTGTGTAAAATGTGGGTATTTTGGCCATATTTGTATAAGCCGGAAGAACAAATATATAGAGGCTTTATCTAAATCTGAACCAATTTAGATCAAACTCGTGGAAACTTTTGAGTCTCCAATGGAGAAACCTCCCATTTAAAATATGAAACATTCTACTATATTTCCTCAACTCTGACGTACATATATGTGGGAGCTATATCTAAATCTGAACCGATTGCAACCAAATTTGACATGCAAAGTTAGAAAAAAAATTTTCTATCTCTGCAAAATTTCACGTAAATGGGAGAATAAATTTGGCCTTGGTCATATGAGTGTAAATTGGGCGAAAGATATAACAGGTTGGCTGATAAGTCAACCAACCAACCTTCCAACTTTCAAATGATTCGTGTCAAAATTTGACGTCTGTAAGTCAATTAGTTTGTGAGATAGATCGGAGAGCGGCTTTTGTGAAGCAACTTTTGTTATTGTGAAAAAAAAAAATGGACAAAAGGAATTTCGTGTTTGATAAAATACTGCCTTCTGAAGGGAAAAAATACGGTGGAAGCAAAAACTTTGGCTTGAAAATGAGTTTCCGGACTCTGCCCCAGGGAAATCAACAATAATTGATTGGTATGCAAAATTCAAGCGTTGTGAAATGAGCACGGAGGACGGTGAACGCCCGAAAGAGGTGGTTACCGACGAAAACATAAAAAAATCCACAAAATGATTTTGAATGACCGTAAAATGAAGTTGATCGAGATAGCAGAGGCCTTAAAGATATCAAAGGAAAGTGTTGGTCATATCATTCATCAATATTTGGATATGCGGAAGCTCTGTGCAAAATGGGTGCCGCGCGAGCTCACATTTGACCAAAAACAACAACGTGTTGATGATTCTGAGCGGTGTTTGCAGCTATTAACTCGTAATACACCCGATTTTTTCCGTCGATATGTGACAATGGATGAAACATGGCTCCTCCTGGCACTACACTCCTGAGTCCAATCGAAGTCGGCTGAGTGGACAGCGACCGGTGAACCGTCTCCTAAGCGTGGAAAGACTCAAAAGTCCGCTGGCAAAGTAATGGCCTCTGTTTTTTGGGATGTGCATGGAATAATTTTTATCGATTATCTTGAGAAGAGAAAACCCATCTACAAAGACTATTATATGGCGTTATTGGAGCGTTTGAAGGTCGAAATCGCGGCAAAACGGCCCTATATGAAGAAGAAAAAAGTGTTGTTCCACCGAGACAACGCACCGTGCCACAAGTCATTGAGAACGATGGCAAAAATTCATGAATTGGGCTTCGAATTGCTTCCCCACCCACCGTATTCTCCAGATCTGGCCCCCGGCGACTTTTTCTTGTTCTCAGACCTCACAGGGAAAAAAATTTGGCTGCCATGAAGAGGTGATCGCCGAAACTGAGGCCTATTTTGAGGCAAAACCGAAGGAGTGCTGCCAAAATGGTATCAAAAAATTGAAAGGTCGTTATAATCGTTGTATCGCTCTTGAAGGGAACTATGTTGAATAATAAAAACGAATTTTGACAAAAAAATGTGTTTTTCTTTGTTAGATCGGGGACTTATCAGCCAACCTGTTAACTTACAATCACTCAACGTGAACAATGTTTCCTTTAGCAGACGCGTTTAAAATCACATCAAACATGTTTCAGGAGAAAAATGTTATTTTTGGACGGGGAACATGTAACATATTTTTCGCATTCATGTTAGAAGAATTTTGCACTTTACATACATAAGATATATAAGATTTGGTCTGGTCGAACTTTCGGTCGAATATAATGGTTTTCTTTTATTTATCTATGCAATAATTATCTCAAATCATCACTCCTAAACAAACTTCACTTGAAATCATGATTCACAAAAAAACGTTCCATATGGCATAGATGTATTAGTACGTTGCAATCAATGGCAGTAATTCGTGACTTTGGCACTTATTCATTTACCAAATATTCAGCAAAGGACATTGTTACGGTATCACACAACACCCAAAACTGTCGGTGGACTCATCCCTTCTTGGGAATAATCATCTCGGCCATCCTTAGCAAAGAGCTTATATATCAGGGCTCAACCAACCTTGGTTCAACGTCATACGAGTGTTACTAATTCAAACTTCACACAGACGAAATCAATGGGAAAATCCTATTCTGGCATATGACATTTCCAATATGGCCGCTGACCATTCACCATTAAGTATTTCTCTCTTAGCCCATTTTACTCAACAAAAAAAAGAAAATAAATCCATTCTCAATAGAGCTTTCAAAAGCCACATTGCATCGTTTGAAAGAACTAAAAATCACAAAATCAATGAAAATAGTTTTCATACATTTTGCCAAATTTTCATTAGCTCATCTTGTTTGTGAGTCCAGTCCATAATATGACCATTATTGTCCAACGACGGTGATTGCAATGATAATAATAGTGAGGATGGAGATGACTACGACGATGATGATATGGTTGATAATACTTTGATGTTTTTGGCGCTCTTTGTAAATTCGGTTGGTTGCTACAATTGCATGCCATATCATTCATATTGGATCTGTGGGAAAAGTCAATGACTCAATCCAAATCATGGTTGGTTATGAGAAGCCAATATTCCCAATGATACGATGTTTGCCAAATGAAATTACAAATTTCCCGAAAGCAAAAAGAAAACGAATTAAAACACATTTAGGTTGGTTTTAATGATATTTGTGTGCACCCTATGTTCGTCTTTTCTTATGGATATTGATGTATAGTTTGAAATCCTTCTAATTGTTTAA
Source organism: Haematobia irritans (assembly GCF_050003625.1). Lineage (NCBI taxonomy): Eukaryota > Metazoa > Arthropoda > Insecta > Diptera > Muscidae > Haematobia > Haematobia irritans. The sequence continues at coordinate 146,609,129 of NC_134399.1, forward strand.
GAACTTTATGCTTTAACATAAAGATCGGACATTTCATTAGTTTACACAATATTGGTTTCCGGTATTACCTAAGTGTATAGCGATAGGTTTGTACTTCAGACAAGTAGTCCATTAAATAAGAACAACGTGGTGCGACGGTTAGTATGCGCGCCTTGCACACAAAGGGTCATGGGTCATGGTGGTGGTCCCTTCCGGCATTTGATATATACTGCAACCATCTTGAGGTTACTATCATTTCTAAACCAAGCGTCTGAGAGTTCATTTTATGGCATACAAGCTTACAAACTTGCATTAAGAAATAAATGTATTCGTGATGGAATTCAAGCTTGATAGCGTTATTGCTTTATATTTGGATGGAATACCACTAGTGGCTATCGTCAGAGCCCCCCACCCTTTAAATATGAATAAGTTTATTGTTTCTCGCACCATTGTTCATTACCGTGATAGTGAAAGTGTTGCATCGCGTCCAAAAAGTGAAGTGACCGAACATAGAATGTCAGATTTGATCGAAATTCACGCCACTGTGGAAGAAAACTTTCTCGTGAGCTCAACATATCACAAGAACGGATGCAACAAAATGAGCATAGACCAGGGATGGAAAATGCAGTACTATAGTAATTTTTTCAAAACTTTTTCACACTGGTCAGTAACGTAGTACACCCGCGAATGATTTAGTACCTTTTGTGAAGACATTTTTGAACCGATACCACATTTATTGTACAATAGTTTATTTTTTATTTTTAATACTTTTAGAAAGTCTTTACCAAAGTTATTTGTTAATAGTCTTTTACAAACTTGACAAAACAACCAAGTTCATGCGGGAAGAAATTTTCGATTTTTTACGATTTTATTGAATTTCGAGAAAGTTTTAGTCGCAAAAGCATTTGATTCATTATTACACTTCCACACAAACCCTTTCAAGATAAGCTATCGATTTTATTTCTGTTGACAATTTGGTCAAAATTTTATTTCTATGGACAGTTTTGTCAAATATTTATTTTTGTAGAAAATTCTGTCAACATTTTATTTCTATAGAAAATTTTGTCAAAATTTTATTTTTATAGAAAATTTTGTCAACATTTTATTTTTTTAGAAAATTTTGTCAATTTTTTTCTTTTGAAAATTTTTGTCAAAATTTATTTTTATAGAAAATTTTGTCAAAATTTTATTTTTAAAGAAATCTTTGTAAAAATTTTATTTCTATAGAAAATTTTGTCAAAAATTTATTTTTATAGAAAATTTTGTCAACATTTTATTTTTATAGAAAATTTGTCAACATTTTATTTCTACAGAAAATTTTGTCGAAATTTTATTTCTGTTGAAAATTTTGTCAAAATTTTATTTCTGTTCAAAAATTTGTCAAAATTTTATTTCTGTAGACGATTTTTTCAAAATTTTAGTTTTATAGAAAATTTTGTCAAAATTTTATTTCTGTTGAAAATTTTTATTTCTATAGAAAGTTTTGTCAAAATATTATTTTTATAGAAAACTTCGTCAACATTTTATTTTTATAGAAAATTTCGTCAAAATTTAATATCTAAAGAAAATTTTGTCAAAATTTTATTTTTATAGAAAATTTTGTCAAAATTTTATATCTAAAAAAAATTTTGTCAAAATTTTATTTTTATACAAAATTTTGTCAAAATTTTATTTCTGTTGAAAGTTTTGTCAAAATTTAATTTTTAAATAAATCTTTGTAAAAATTTTATTTCTACAGAAAATGTTGTCAATTTTTTATACCCTCCACCATAGGATGGGGGGTATATTAACTTTGTCATTCCGTTTGTAACACATCGAAATATTGCTCTAAGACCCCATAAAGGATATATATTCTTGGTCGTGGTGAAATTCTGAGTCGATCTGAGCATCTGTTGAAATCACGCTAACTTCCAAACGAAACAAGCTATCGACTTGAAACTTGGCATAAGTAGTTGTTATTGATGTAGGTCGGAAGGTATTGCAAATGGGCCATATCGGTCCACTTTTACGTATAGCCCCCATATAAACGGACCCCGAAATTTGGCTTGCAGACCCTCTAAGAGAAGCAAATTTCATCCGATCAGCCTGAAACTTGGTACATGGTGTTAGTATATGGTCTCTAATGACCATGCAAAAATTGGTCCACATCGGTGTATAACTATATATAGCTCCATATAAACCGATCGCCAGATTTGACCTCCGGAGCCTCTTGGAAGACCAAAATTCATCTGATTCAGCTGATATTTGGTACGTGGTGTTAATATATGGCCTCAAACACCCATGCAGAAATTGGTCGAAATTGGTCCATAATTATGTATAGCCCCCATATAAACCGATCCCCAGATTTGACCTCCGGAGCCCCTTGGAAGAGCACAATTCATCGGATTCGTTTGAAATTTGGTGCGTGATGTTAGTATATGGTATCCAACAACCATGCATGAATTGGTTTATATCAATCCATAATTATATATAATTATATCAATCCATATAGACCGATCCCCAGATTTGACCTCTGGTGCCTTGTAGAAAAGCAAAATTCATCCCATCTGGTTGACATTTGATGTGGTGGTAGTATATGATATTTAACAACCATGCCAAAAGTGGTCCATATCAGTCCATAATCATATATAGCCCCCATATAAACCGATCCCGAGATTTGGTTTTGGAACCTCTTGGAGGAGTAAATTTCCTCCGAGTCAGTTGAAATTTGGTACATTGTGCTAGTATATGGCCGTTAACAATCATGCCTAACTAGTTCCATATTTGTCTATAGTTATATATAGTCCTCAGATAAATTGATCCCCAATCACACAAACATTTGTCCATATAAAGTTCATAATTGTATATAGCCCCCATATAAGCGACACCCATATTTCAATTCTGGCTCCCTACGTACCGTGAAAAAGTCCATATCGATGCGCAATTATTTGTAGACTTACCTACCTTTTGTCTAATATACACCACGTGTGGACTAACTCACAATTTAGAAAACGATTTAAGATACAACAACCCAAGTAATTCGATTGTGTATAACAGTCTTTCGTAGAAGTTTCTACGCAATCCATGGTGGAGGGTACATAAGATTCGGCCTGGCCGAACTTACGGCCGTTTATACTTGTTTTCGTTTTGTTTTTTATTGTTGGTTTCTCTTCAATCGTTATTGTTGTTTTTGATTTCAGCTTAAAACCATGCATTGACTAATCTACAAGTGTAGCTTAACCAACAGAGGGAAAGTATGCTTGTCAAATTTAATTCGGCAAAGCCCTATAGACTGCAAGATGGTTGGAATTACCACATTCCTTATTCGGAATTACCACATGCCTTATTCTCATAATTGGTTAATAGTTAGGAATGTGGTAATTCCGAAATAGCTGTACATCCAACCATCTTGTAGTCTATAGGGCTTTGCCCAAACAATTGACAAGCATACTTCCCCTCTTTTGGTTGAGATATAGAAAATGTTGCCAAATTTTTATTTCTGTTGAAAATTTTGTCAAAATTTTATTTCCGATTAAAATTTTGTAAAAAAAAATTCTGTAAAAATTTTGCCAAATTTCTTTTCTACAGAAAACTTTGTCAAAAATTTATTTATATAGAAAATTTTGCCAAAATTTTATTTCTGTAGAAAATTTTGTCAACATTTTATTTCTTTAGAACATTTTGTCAACATTTTATTTTTATAGAAAATTTTATCAAAATTTGTGAAAATTTATCACTATAGAAAATTTTGTTTTATTTTATATCTAAAGAAAATTTTGTCAAAATTTCATTCGGTAGTAAATTTTTATTCAGTAGTAAATTTTGTCAAAATGTTATTTCTGTCAAAATTTTATTTCTGATTTGAATTTTGTCAAAAATATATTTCTATAGAAATTTTGCCAAAATTTTATTTTTATAGAAAATTTCGTATTTTTACACTGTTAGAAAAATATGTTTTTCATATGTTCCGATATAAACAAAATGTGTTTCCGGCACAATTTTTAAACACAATATATTTAAGTGCAAACATGTAATGTTCCTAAACTAACACAAAATGTTTGGGACACATATATTTATATGTTAGAATATATTATGTTTGGGGCATGAATGTTTCATAAAAATAATATGTGTGAATGTATACATATATAAATTTACAAATTTCGAGTAAACATATATATGTTGTGATACTTTATTCAGAGAGCGACAGAGATAGAGAGTTAGTATAGATAAAGAAATAGAGATGGAAACCGGGAGGGTTGAATAAAAAGGTATCAACATAACACAGCGAGAATGAAATGGAAAACTGTTTCATGATAAGGCCAAAAATGTAATATGCTTAAGTCTAAATATTATTTAATTTGAATATTAGAATGAGTATTCGGAATAGAGAGAATAGACATTCGGAACCAAGAGAATAGACATTTGAAAAAAAACAGCATATTTGTATTACAGAAAAAGATGCGAAGAACTCAAAAATTTCGTGGAAGTGAAAATTATCTGAGGAAATGGGCACAATCTTCTTTGAGGAATTCTTCCAAGCATATACTATTTGTGGATTCAAAATGCTTCCAAACATATAATATGCTCACATGAAACAAATATATTAATGTTTCGGCAGTATCCAATAATATATGTGCTTCCTGCAAAATATGTTTGGAACATATGTTAGAGAAGCGTTTTTTTTTTGAGGGTGTATAGAAAATGTTGTCAAAATGTTATTTTTACACCCAAAGAAAAAATACTTTCCTCCGGAACGAACTTTTACACAAACGCAATTCCCCTTTCTCATAAAGTAACGCTTGCCTCTAAACGTTTTTATTTGCTGTTAGAGAAAATTTTTTAACATCAAAAGAAAACTTTGCTTGTCGTAAATTCTGCTAGGCACATTTTTTGGCAGATTAAAGTTATTGACTCCTATGTGGTTAATGGTATAAATATAGCGCTCTGGGCTAAGTGTGGGATGGGTAAATTGGCAGCCGGTTGATGGGGATATGTCATTCCGTTTGTAACACATGGAAATATCGGTTGCCGACTATAGAAAGTATATATTCTTCATCACGGAGAAATGTTTACTCGATATGCCTGAAAATCAAAATCTAGATGTATTTAAAGTTCTTAAGTTGGTGCGAAGAACATGGTGTGAAGTGGGATTCATGGTGGTGGGTATTTATGATTGGGCTCGGCCGAACTTAAGAACTTGTTTTTTAGGCTCACTATTCAGTCCATTGTGGTGCCACAGATGGTGAACGTCGCTCTTATCAATGGGTGCTTCTCGATACTGTATTTAGCTCAATGACAAGAACCTCATTTTTACAGCCGAGACTAAACGATGTTCACATTATGGAGAGATCGATTAGAGAAGCTCTGATGCCTTAAGATATATCACCAGAATGACTGAGATGTCATAATTCACCACTAAAAAACCTTTTGGTGCTAACCAAATATATGCCACCACGGTGTCTCCCAATATATATCCCCATATCAAAATTAAAATGCATTGCGTTTTTTTCCAAATATTGCAAAACAAAAACTTTATAATGTGAGAAATAATTTCTATCAGTTAAAATTGTGCTGTCCTGGAAAACTATTTTTTATTCACTTTTGTAGACTGTAGGGTATAGGCTATTGACTTTAATACGCGTCACACAACCATAACTGTGTTCAACCACAAATTGAGAAGAACAAATCAAGAATTATGAGAAAATCTTATAATTTATGTTCCATATCCATTTCTAGGTAATTCAACATAATTTATAGTTGTGATCATAAATTTCTTTTAAATTGACAATATGTTTTTAGGCTTTTGTTGTTTGATGCCAATTAATTTAACGAAAACAAACAACATACAGTTGTTTGAATATGTTCCCCTACATGCATAAGAATATCTATGTATAAGAATGTTTATTTGGATTTTTGACATTTGTGTTTCTAAGGGATTTAATTTTATTAACGAAATGGCACCAAATGTTCTTATAGTATTATGCATTTAAATTTAAAAAAGAGAAATTAATTATTTTATTATGTGATGGTAATCCCATAAAAATACTATATTTGATTCAAATATGAGAATAATATAGTCACGTATTTCAATATATTTAAGCATTTCAAAGCTCTTCAAAAGTTGAATTAGCAAATTGCAATAGACTACATAAATAATTTTTAAACAAGTATATACGGAAGTAAGTTCGGCCAGGCCGAAGCTTATGTAGTCTGAAAAAAAAGCATACTCGGTTCCAAAAATTTTGTCATTACTTTAAAAATTTTGGTATTGATTCCGAGCCAAAGAAACGGAGAATACAAGTAAGGATACTTTTAAGACACAATTCTCTTTTAAATTTAGGTTTTGTGTACTTGCTTGGAAGCAAATTTTAATTTTTCGTTTTCTCAGCTTTTTTTTTTTCATATGCTATCAAAGTCCTTTAAAAACGAGTTAACGACAACTTTATTTTCCAAATTAAGACTCGACTTCCAGTAGAAATTATGCTATGTTTCAAGTACCGTCTTTTAAATAAAGTGTTGAAAACCATGTCCTATTTTTCAACGATTTTTTGCTTTGTAGTCAAGATGCAAAAAGACAACAAATTTAAAGACAATGTCATTAATTTTAAAGAATTTTTCTGAACTATTAAAGTCAAGTTGACCTTAGCCCAAAATTTTTTTCTTTCATGTTATGATACCCATTTTTTAGTCAAATCACTTAATTATGAGGACAATACGACTTCATTGAAAGGTTTATCGACTTTTGGACAAAGAAAAACGCGTTATAAAGGGTGATTTGTTAAGAGCTTGATAACTTTTTTAAAAAAAAAAAACGCATAAAATTTGCAAAATCTCATCGGTTCTTTATTTGAAACGTTAGATTGGTCCATGACATTTACTTTTTGAAGATAATTTCATTTAAATGTTGACCGCGGCTGCGTCTTAGGTGGTCCATTCGGAAAGTCCAATTTTGGGCAACTTTTTCGAGCATTTCGGCCGGAATAGCCCGAATTTCTTCGGAAATGTTGTCTTCCAAAGCTGGAATAGTTGCTGGCTTATTTCTGTAGACTTTAGACTTGACGTAGCCCCACAAAAAATAGTCTAAAGGCGTCAAATCGCATGATCTTGGTGGCCAACTTACCGGTCCATTTCTTGAGATGAATTGTTCTCCGAAGTTTTCCCTCAAAATGGCCATAGAATCGCGAGCTGTGTGGCATGTAGCGCCATCTTGTTGAAACCACATGTCAACCAAGTTCAGTTCTTCCATTTTTGGCAACAAAAAGTTTGTTAGCATCGAACGATAGCGATCGCCATTCACCGTAACGTTGCGTCCAACAGCATCTTTGAAAAAATACGGTCCAATGATTCCACCAGCGTACAAACCACACCAAACAGTGCATTTTTCGGGATGCATGGGCAGTTCTTGAACGGCTTCTGGTTGCTCTTCACTCCAAATGCGGCAATTTTGCTTATTTACGTAGCCATTCAACCAGAAATGAGCCTCATCGCTGAACAAAATTTGTCGATAAAAAAGCGGATTTTCTGCCAACTTTTCTAGGGCCCATTCACTGAAAATTCGACGTTGTGGCTCGTTAGTAAGTCTATTCATGATGAAATGTCAAAGCATACTGAGCATCTTTCTCTTTGACACCATGTCTGAAATCCCACGTGATCTGTCAAATACTAATGCATGAAAATCCTAACCTCAAAAGAATCACCCTTTATTAAAGAAATGCGTCTTCTAGGCTAAGCAAAATTTGCATTCGTATTATAAAGACATAAAATCATTGACCTCACGACAATATTTTTTTCAGTGTACCCTCCACCATGGATTGCGTAGAAACTTCTTCTAAACACTGCAATCTACAATCGAATTACTTAAGTTGCGGTAACGCTTGCCAATGGCAAGGTATCTTTCAACCTCCTAACAGCGTCTTCTAAATTGTATGTAAGTCCATATATATTAAATTAAAAAAGATCGATCAAATACGTATATAATTCAGTTTGGCAAAATTTTCTATAAACATAAAATTTTGACAAAATTTTCTATAGAAATAAAATTTTAACAGAATTTTCTATAGAAATAAAATTTAAAAAAAAATTATAGAAATAAAATTTTGACAAAATTTACTTTAGAAATAAATTTTTGAAAAATTATGTACGGAAATAAAATTTTAACAAAATTTTCTATAAAAATAAAATTTTAACAAAATTTTCTATAGAAATAAAATTTTAACAAAAATTTTCTATAGAAATAAAATTTAAAAAAAATCTTTGGAATTAAAATTTTAACAAAATTTTCTATAGAAATAAAATTTTGAAAAAATTTTCTGTAGAAATAAAATTTTGGTAGATTATTTTGGGCTCGAGTGGCAACCATGATTATGAACCGATATGGACCAATTTTTGTGTGATTGGAGATCAGCTATATATAACTATAGACCGATATGGACCAATTATGGTATGGTTCTTAGCGGCCATATACTAACACCACGTTCCAAATTTGAACCGGATCGGATGAATTTTTCTCCTCCAAGAGGCTCCGGAGGTCAAATCTGGAGAACGGTTTATATGGGGGCTATATATAATTATGGACCGATATGGACCAATTTTTGCATGGTTATTAGATACCATATACCAACACCATGTACCAAATTTCAACAAGATCGGATGAAATTTGCTTCTCTTTGAGGCTTTGCAAGCCAAATCTGGGGACCGGTTTATATGGGGGCTATATGTAATTATGGACCGATATAATTATGGACCGATATAATTATATATAGCTCCCATATAAACCGATCCCCAGATTTGGTTTGCGAAGCCTCAAAGAGAAGCAAATTTCATCCGATCTTGGTGAAATTTGGTACATGGTGTTGGTATATGGTCTCTAACAACCATGCAAAAATTGGTCCACATCGGTCCATAATTATATATAGCCCCCATATAAACCGATCCCCAGATTTGGCTTGCGAAGCCTCAAAGAGAAGCAAATTTCATCCGATCCGGCTGAAATTTGGTACATGATGTTGCTATATGGTTTCTAATAACCATACAAAAATTGGTTCACATCGGTCCATAATAATATATAGCCCCCATGTAAACCGATCCCCAGATTTGGCTTGCGGAGCCTCAAAGAGAAGCAAATTTCATCCGATCCGGCTGAAATTTGGTACATGATGTTGCTATATGGTTTCTAATAACCATACACAAATTGGTTAACATCGGTCCATAAAAATATATAGCCCCCATATAAACCGATCCCCAGATTTGGCTTGCGGAGCCTCAAAGAGAAGAAAATTTCATCCGATCCGGCTGAAATTTGGTACATGGTGTTGGTATATGGTCTCTAACAAAACATGCAAAAATTGGTTCACATCGGTCCATAATTATATATAGCCCCCATATAAACCGATATATACTTATATATATACTTTATGGGGTCTTAGAGTAATATTTCGATGTGTTACAAACGGAATGACAAAGTTAATATACCCCCATCCTATGGTGGGGCGTATAAAAATTAGGTAAATTTTTGCACATTATAATAATTGAAAATATTTTATGTTTGGTGTTTTAGCATTAACTAATATTTTTAGATTCCATTGAAATTAAAATTGATATTAAAATGATAATTGTTGTTTAAGTAATATTTGCAAAGTTGTTGGTTCAGAGTAATTTTTTACCCAGCAACTAAAAAAGCGCTATCGCAATTATAAACGCACTAAATAGGCATCATTTAAAATGGATGTGTAAGAGAGTGAGAGCAAAGCGAGAGAGCATACTATTTGAAAAATGATTTAATGGGAGAAATCGCATGCGATTTTTTTTATTGATGGAAATTCATGTGTACAGGCAAATGTGCACACATACACATATAAACGTATGCAATGATTTTGTAGCGATCATTATTCCAACAGAAACACAAACATTAAGAGCGTAATCTAAATTCTACTAAATACAAAATATTTTAACTTATAAGTCAAATAGCTAACAAAATAAACAAATTAAATAATACGTAACGAAAATATTCATTCCTATTTTGGAGGCTAACTAAAATATCCATATGCGAACAATAACAAAGAAATAATTTTATAAATAATAAACAACCAAATATTACTTAAGAGTAGGGATGGGTATCGATTAATCGATTAATGGGAAAAATCGATGTTTGTACAAAGTGATCGATGTGTTTTTAATCGATGTGTTCTATGTTCGATTAATCGAATAATCGATGTTTAATATTTAAATAAATCGATATTTTTAAGAAAGTCTTATTTGCAAATACTTAAACTGAAAACACAACGGGATCGACCATTTCTGTTTACATGCCATCCAGCTCTTTCTCACAACATTTCACATAAGCCTGTGTTTTGTCACTCCCATTGTGAACTCCATCAAAAACGGTCGATCCCATTGTGTTTTCAGCTTAACTCACTGTTTATACGCAGAAATATTATTATATTGTCATGATGCCATTCAGCAAAAATATAGTCATATGGTAACACTAATGGAGAACAAATTTTAGAAGTTGGCAAATGTGGTATTAGTAAAGTTGTCATTTGTCAAAAAAAATTTCTAGTTGTTCAGTTGAAAGTTGATTAAATTGTGTTGTGACTTCAGTTAGTGTGAATTTTGTTAATTACTGTTACTAAATATTTATTTACCTATTTATTCTTAGTTTTTGCTGAGATTGTTACAAGATGCCTCCAAAAAGTGCTGTTTGGGAACATTTTGAGAAAGAACCAAACAACTGTGCTAAATGTCGACATTGTGGAGTTAAAATAACAACAAGTGGGAACACGACAAATTCGAAAAACCATCTCGAGCACAAGCATCCTAAAATCGGGTTGAAAAGGCCTGCACAGAAAGCTACAGAAATTGTTGAAGCAAAACAACAAAAACCATCATCCAGTTCTTCATGTGCTGTGAGTCAACCTCTGATAAACTGTGCATTAGAGCACGTAGCTGAACATAAAGAGGGTGGTAATTTGAGTTTCAAAATTACTCAAAGTATTGTTTATATGATTTGTAAGGACTTACAACATCTATCTGTAGTAGAGCATGTAGGATTTCAGAAAGTTCTGAAGACTACTGGTCTACTATTCACAATGCCTACTCGCTGTCGATTAATCGAAAACGCCGATTAATCGATGTTTTCATCGGCGATTAATCTATGAATCGATTATTGCCTTGAAAAAAATAATCGATTACATTAATCGATGTTATACAGTTCGATACCCATCCCTACTTAAGAGTGACTATAGTCCTCCCTGCCTACCATCTATGAAATTTAAAACGATGAACTAGATTTTATGGTGACCGTGAAAGGAAGAGGGAGCCTTAAAGGATATAATATGACTATATTGAGTTGACTAAGCTACTCTTGTGGTTTGGTCAACGCATGGTTTTAAGCTGAACTCAAAACAATAACATTTACTTTCGATAATTACACCAAATTAAAATTATTAGAGAGAAAAAAAAAATAAATAAAACGTTTTATGAAAACAACAAGTAAGGAAGGTCTAAAGTCGGGTGGACTATATTATCCCCTGTACCACTGTGTAGATCCAAATTTTCGATACCATATCAAATCCGTCAAATATGTTGGGTGCTTTATATAAAAGTTTTCGTTCCCATATACATACATTTAAATCTGACGCGATCTGGACAAAATTTGTCATACTTCCACAAAATCTATAGACTTAAAATTAAAGTCGGCTAATGTACTAGGGTGGAACACAATATTAGTAAAAAATATGGGAAACATTTAAATCTGGAGCAATTTTAAGGAAACTTCGCAAAAGTTTATTTATGATTTATCGCTCGATATATATGTATTAGAAGTTTAGGAAAATTAGAGTCATTTTTACAACTTTTCGACTAAGCAGTGGCGATTTAACAAGGAAAATGTTGGTATTTTGACCATTTTTGTCAAATCAGAAAAAACATATATATGGGAGCTATATCCAAATCTGGACCGATTTCAACCAAATTTAGCACGCATAACTACAGTGCTTATTCTACTCCTTGTGAAAAATTTCAACTAAATCGGAGTTAAAAATTGGCCTCTGTGGTCATATGAGTGTAAATCGGGCACACTTGACTACACTACTAATTGTACTCCTAGTGAAAAATGTCAACCAAATTGGCGTTAAATTCTGGCTTCTGGGACCGTATTAGTCCATATCGGGGCCGTATTAGTCCATAGCTCCCATATATATGGGAGTTATATCTAAATCTGAACCGATTTCAATAAAATTTGGCACACTTGACTATAGTACTAATTGTTCTTCTTGTGCAAAATTTTAAGCAAATTAGGGTAAAACTCTGGCTTCTGGGGCCATATAAGTCCATATCGGGCGAAATATATATATGGGAGCTATATCTAAATCTGAACAGATTTCTTCCAAAATCAATAGGGTTCTATTATGAGCCAAAACACATACTTGTGCCAACTTTGAAATCGATTGGACTAAAACTGCGACCTAGACTTTGATTACAAAAATGTGTTCACGGACAGACGGACATGGCTTATCGACTCAGGAGCCCATCCTGAGCATTTTTGCCAAAGACATCATGTGTCTATCTCGTCTCCTTCTGGATGTTGCAAACTAACTTATAATACCCTGTTCAACAGTGTGGCGCAGGGTATAATGACATCTCTTGTATCTTGCAGTCTAAATAAATTTGACAAGCATACTTTTCCTCTGTTGATTAAGCTACTCTTGTGGTTTGGTCAACGCATGGTTTTAAGCTGAACTCAAAACAACAACATTTACTTTCGATAATTACACCAAATTAAAATTATTATAGAGAAAAACAAGTAATGGAACACAATGTTAGTAAAAAAATATGGGAAACATTTAAATCTGAAGCAATTTTAAGGAAACTTTGCAAAAGTTTATTTAAGATTTATCGCTCGATATATATGCATTAGAAGTTTAGGAAAATTAGAGTCATTTTTACAACTTTTCGACTAAGCAGTGGCGATTTTACAAGGAAAATGTTGATATTTTAACTATTTTTGTCGAAATCAGAAAAACATATATATGGGAGCTATATCTAAATCCGAACCGACTTCAATAAAATTTGGCACACATGACTATATTACTAATTGTACTCCTAACGCAAAATTTGAAGCAAATTGGGCCAAAACTCTGGCTTCTGATGCCATATAAGTCCATATCGGGCGAAAAATATATATGGAAGCTATATCTAAATCTGGACCGATTTCAATAAAATTTGGCACACTTGACTATAGTACTAATTGTTCTTCTTGTGCAAAATTTTAAGCAAATTAGGGTAAAACTCTGGCTTCTGGGGCCATATAAGTCCATATCGGGCGAAATATATATATGGGAGCTATATCTAAATCTGAGCCGATTTATTCCAAAATCAATAGGGTTATATTCTGAGCCAAAACACATACTTGTGCCAAATTTGAATTCGATTGGACTAGAACTGCGACTTACACTTTGATTACAAAAATGTGTTCACGGACAGACGGACATGGCTATATTGACTCAGGAGCCCATCCTGAGCATTTTTGCCAAAGACACCATATGTCTATCTCGTCTCCTTCTGGGTGTTGCAAACATATGCACTAACTTACAATACTCTGTTCCACAGTGAGGCGCAGGGTATAAAAAGGCTTTACTTTGTATGAAAATATAACTCAATTGTGTGTGCGTTCTTAAAATATCGACAATTAACTGACATTTTTAAGAAATTCTTCCCTCTCTTAAGAAATTATTCCTTCTCTTCAAAGCAAAACTGCTAATAAAAAAGTACATCTATACCCGCATTTAGTTTATAAAATTTTCGAGACATTCTACGAATGAAGAAAATTTCATTTGGCAGAGGAAAATTTCTCAGAAATACAATAGAAATTAGTGTGCTCACAACACTAAATTGACAGCACTGGGATTACAACTTAGATCATGATAAGAGTATTGTCAAAAAATAAGCTTAAATGAGAGAGAGGGCCCATAAGTTTGCTTTTTTTTTGCTAAACGTGTACAAATGAGAAAAAAGCATAAAGTGTCATATTCAACACATAATTTGATTACACGAAAATTTATTATACATACCTACACTGACTTCTCACCATTCTACATTTAACACAATCTAGGTACATCACAAAATTCCATTTATATTGTGTATTGTATTGTACAGTTCAAAAGTTTCGAAAAACACACAGAGCAAGAAGTTATTTTCCAAAAATGTACTGGCCATTTAAAAAAATAAAATAAATTTTTCACAAGCCGACATAAAAAACAGATCAACGACCGTTCAGTGCATAAACCGATCACGAGGAACACTCGAAAATAACTAACCACTATTTTAGCAAAATAATTATTGGATACCACAAATTATGCAACACTCTCTATTATAGACAAACGGATGTATATCTAAAACGACGATGGAAACGGAAAATCGAGAGTGAATTTATCGACACCCTCTCCCTAACACAAGATAATAGTGCTATTGGAAAGAGAGAGAGAGGCTCTTTTTTGTACTGCCTAGCATTAAACCTATGTTTATCTAAAACACTAAATAGACAACACTTGTAATGCGAGAGAGAACAAAAAGATAATTTAAGAGAGAGCTTCAATGATTTTGTACTTTTTGGTTTTGCAAAATACCTAACCACACAACAACAACAATAATGACTTTAAGAGTACATTTAGATTCGGCCCTCACGAACGTAAGTCCCTATATATAATTGTTGTTTTGTTAGTCCTATTTTCGTCAGTCTTGTTTTTTGATTTGTTTGTAAAATATGAATTGTTTTTATTAATAATTTAAATAGCATCAAGAAACCAATATGTGGTAAGCAATTAATTAAAGTACATTGGTGCTTTTTATGTTATACTCTTTTGCAATTGAAATAGTCTTCTGAATGTAGCTTTCCAGTGTTCAACTCTATATTAATCAATTTCCAACGCACTCATTTAAAATTATGTATACCAACACAGCAATGTACTCTTAACGTCATTACTGTTGTTGTTGTGTTTTTGGGTATTTAGCAAAAACAAAATCATCGAACCACATTCCTCAGCAGTGCTGCCGCTACTACTTCAATCGAAGTATTTTGCTTCATTTTCATAAAATTTACTTCGTCACTCCTTCTTACAAAAATCTGCTTCACTTTTTGTTCTGCTTCAAATTTTTAAAATTTTCCCCATATTATTTTTCCTATTCCTTTAATTACGATGAACATAGCGGTTTTAATCATTGAATTATTAACCGATGTGGACCAATTTTTGCATAGTTGTTAGAGACCATATACTTACACCATGTACCAAATTTCAGCCGGATCGGATGAAATTTGGTTCTCTTAGAGGTTCCGCAAGCCAAATTGGGGGAATCAGTTTATATGGGAGCTATATATAATTATGGACTGATGTGGACCAATTTTTGCATGGTTGTTAGAGATCATATGCTGAAATTTCAGGTGGATCTGATGAAATTTGCTTCTCTTAGAGTCCCCGCAAGCCAAATTGGGGGGTCCGTTTATATGGGGGCTATACGTAAAAGTGGACCGATATGGCCCATTTGTAATACCATCCGACCTACATCATTAACAACTACTTGTGCCAAGTTTCAAGTCGATAGCTTGTTTCGTTCGGAAGTTATCGTGATTTCAACAGACGGACGGACGGACTGACATCAGATCGACTCAGAATTTCACCACGACCCAGAATATATATACTTTATGGGGTCTTAGAGCAATATTTCGATGTGTTACAGGCGGAATGACAAAGTTAATATACCCCCATCCTATGGTGGAGGGTATAATAAAATGAATTCTATTGTTTTGTTTTCAAAAATGTATGCTACTTCAATTTTATTCAATATACTCCACTTTTTTCCAAAATCTACTTCACTCAATTTTTCACTAGCGGCAGCACTGTTCCTCAGTTATCTTTTATACTCTCCCGTATTCTAAGGTTGTCAATTTAGTGTTTTAGATATATGCATAATGCAAGACAGTACTCTCTCTTTGCTATAGATCTAATATCTTGTGTGAGAGAGAAAGAGATTGTAGATAAATTCTTGCAGCGAAATTTCCGTTTCCATCGTTGAAGTGTTTTATATACACATCCGTTTCTCTATATACAGAGAATGTTGAGTATTTTTGTCTTCCAATAATTTTTTTAGCTAAAAGAGTGTTTAGTTATTCTCGATTGTTCCTCGAGTTCGGTTTATTCAATGAATGATCGTGGATCGGCTTGTGAAAAATATATTTTGTTTTATTATATGCCCAGTAAATTTTTTGGAAAATGTCTGTGTGCTTTTGTAAACTTTTAGACTGTACCGCAAAAAACACAATATAAAGGGAATTGTGTTGTGTACCTAGATTGTGTTGAAAATATTCGATACAATTTTATTCTACTATCAAATTATGTACATCAAACCATTAAAACAAAATGCAAACACAAAAACAAAATGCAAACCCATGGACCTTCTCTCTCATATTTAAGCCTTTTTGCAAGTTGTGTGTGTCTAAAAAATGTTTTTAAACGTTTTTAGACGTTTGTACAGTACCTACAGTGTGTTGTATATATAATGGCGAGTAATAAGTAATTGTACGTGGAACTTTCTTGCAATTAAATTATTCTTCTCGAGGAACACTCGAGAATAACTAAACACTCTTTTTTTAGCGAAATTGTTATTGGATACCAAAAAAACGTTTTGATTCTAATCAATTTCCAACACACTTAGATAAAATTATGTATAACAAAACATCAATGTACTCTTAGAGTCATTATTGTTGTTGTTGGTGTGGGTTTAGGTATTTTGCAAAATCAAAACAAACAAGAAATACAAAATCATTTAACTTCTCTCTTAAATTATCTTTTTATACTCACTCACATTCCCAGTGTTGTCAATTTAGTGTTTTATATATAGGTTTACTGCAAAACAGTACAATAAAGAGTTTCCTGACTCTCTTCACAATAGCTCAAATATATTGTGTGTGTGAGAGATGGGGAGAGAGAGAGAGTAGATAAATTCTCGCAACGGAAATTTTCGTTTCCATCGTTTAGATATACATCCGTTTCTCTATATACAGAGAATGTGCGTGTTTTTGGTATCCAATAACAATTTCGCTAAAAAAGAGGGTTTAGTTATTCTCGAGTGTTCCTCGAGTTCGGCTTATTCAATGAATGAACGTGGATCGGTTTTTTGTGAGACGGCTTGTGAAAAATATACATATTTTATTTTATTAAATGACCCGTAAATTTTTTGGAAAATAATTTCTTTGGCTGTGTGCTTTTGAAAACTTTTGAACTGTACCGCAACAAATACAATATAAAGGAATTGTGCTGTGTACCTAGATTGTGTTGAATGTAGAATTGTGAGAAGTCAGTGAAGGTATGTATAATGAATATTCTTGCAATCAAATTTATGTGCTGAATATGACATTTATGCCAAACAAATTCAATGCAATTTTATTCGTGTTTCTTCTTGTTATGTACATACTTAGCGAAAACAAAATGCAAACCCATGGACTTTCTCTCTCATATTTAACCCTTAAATGCACAAGCTCACCGATTCCTCCGAAAAAATATATAATGTGCAAATTGTAAATAAAGAACATCTGTATACCACATTAAAAAAATAGTGGTTGTATCTTAAAAAATACTGTGCGAATTATTTTTTTTTTTATTTTAAATTTTTATTTACAAACACACAAAAAAAGTGAACCCAACGAGGAAGAAAATGTAGGTATATTTTAGAAAATTTTAACTAAAATAGTTTTCTAATTGCAAAATGTTATAAATAAGTTAATACTTTTTCGGAAGATTTTTTTTTGTTAAATAATTAATTTTTTTCTGTTGTTCAAGAAAATTTCATATGCTGAAATAAAAAATTGGATTTAAAAATTGTTAAAATGTCTTTAGCGCTGTACGAAGTTCAAGACAGGTACAAGTTTAGCAAAATTTACTCATTTGAGAGACTTATGAACTCAATTTAAGCAAACTTCTGCCATTTTAGGAAAATATGAACTATTTTATTTTGTAATAAAATTGTGCACTATATTTGTATAGAACTTTTTTCTTATTTTTAGTTCACGTCATTAAAGTTAGCAAAAAATTATTCAAATAAGGAACATTTACTCATATTGTGCAAAATTTAACTAAAATCAACTAATCTTCATGAACTAAAATAAAATTCAGTTGGCATTAGAGCCCCTTTTTTCTGCGTGAATAGACAGTTTGATTTTAGTAAAGAATATATATATGTTTACCCTACACAGCTTTTTTACCAATATTACTTTAATCTCTGGTAAATATTATTAAACTTCCAATTTGTATTTTTGATCACAATTTGATTTTTAATTTTGGCGTCAGATTACACAGAAGTACAACGAATTTTCCGAAAAACTTATTTTTAGAAATAGCGCTATGACGTACTAAATACAACAAACCTAATTTTATAGATTTCGGTCAACATTTTAAGGCGTACAATTTTCTAACAAAATGTACTTTCTCCATAAATCCATTAATATCTATTTATATATTGAACACTAAAATACCATGTTATTAATACATTTATAAACTATTTTTGTATAGAAGGTTTTTGCTAATAGTTTTCCTTCAGACATAAAGGGTGATTCTTTTGAGGTTAGGATTTTCATGCATTAGTATTTGACAGATCACGTGGGATTTCAGACATGGTGTCAAAGAGAAAGATGCTCAGTATGCTTTGACATTTCATCATGAATAGACTTACTAACGAGCCACAACGTCAAATTTTCAGTGAATGGGCCCTAGAAAAGTTGGCAGAAAATCCGCTTTTTTATCGACAAATTTTGTTCAGCGATGAGGCTCATTTCTGGTTGAATGGCTACGTAAATAAGCAAAATTGCCGCATTTGGAGTGAAGAGCAACCAGAAGCCGTTCAAGAACTGCCCATGCATCCCGAAAAATGCACTGTTTGGTGTGGTTTGTACGCTGGTGGAATCATTGGACCGTATTTTTTCAAAGATGCTGTTGGACGCAACGTTACGGTGAATGGCGATCGCTATCGTTCGATGCTAACAAACTTTTTGTTGCCAAAAATGGAAGAACTGAACTTGGTTGACATGTGGTTTCAACAAGATGGCGCTACATGCCACACAGCTCGCGATTCTATGACCATTTTGAGGGAAAACTTCGGAGAACAATTCATCTCAAGAAATGGACCGGTAAGTTGGCCACCAAGATCATGCGATTTGACGCCTTTAGACTATTGTTTGTGGGGCTACGTCAAGTCTAAAGTCTACAGAAATAAGCCAGCAACTATTCCAGCTTTGGAAGACAACATTTCCGAAGAAATTCGGGCTATTCCGGCCGAAATGCTCGAAAAAGTTGCCCAAAATTGGACTTTCTGAATGGACCACCTAAGACGCAGCCGCGGTCAACATTTAAATGAAATTATCTTCAAAAAGTAAATGTCATGGACCAATCTAACGTTTCAAATAAAGAACCGATGAGATTTTGCAAATTTTATGCGTTTTTTTTTTTAAAAAGTTATCAAGCTCTTAACAAATCACCCTTTATTATCATTAAAGAACAAAACAAAAAATATTATGTACTATACCACAATTCTAATATTCTAGATAAAGGGTGATTTGTTAAGAGCTTGATAACTTTAAAAAAAAAAAAAAACGCATAAAATTTGCAAAATCTCATCGGTTCTTTATTTGAAACGTTAGATTGGTCCATGACATTTACTTTTTGAAGATAATTTCATTTAAATGTTGACCGCGGCTGCGTCTTAGGTGGTCCATTCGGAAAGTCCAATTTTGGGCAACTTTTTCGAGCATTTCGGCCGGAATAGCCCGAATTTCTTCGGAAATGTTGTCTTCCAAAGCTGGAATAGTTGCTGGCTTATTTCTGTAGACTTTAGACTTGACGTAGCCCCACAAAAAATAGTCTAAAGGCGTCAAATCGCATGATCTTGGTGGCCAACTTACCGGTCCATTTCTTGAGATGAATTGTTCTCCCAAGTTTTCCCTCAAAATGGCCATAGAATCGCGAGCTGTGTGGCATGTAGCGCCATCTTGTTGAAACCACATGTCAACCAAGTTCAGTTCTTCCATTTTTGGCAACAAAAAGTTTGTTAGCATCGAACGATAGCGATCGCCATTCACCGTAACGTTGCGTCCAACAGCATCTTTGAAAAAATACGGTCCAATGATTCCACCAGCGTACAAACCACACCAAACAGTGCATTTTTCGGGATGCATGGGCAGTTCTTGAACGGCTTCTGGTTGCTCTTCACTCCAAATGCGGCAATTTTGCTTATTTACGTAGCCATTCAACCAGAAATGAGCCTCATCGCTGAACAAAATTTGTCGATAAAAAAGCAGATTTTCTGCCAACTTTTCTAGGGCCCATTCACTGAAAATTTGACGTTGTGGCTCGTTAGTAAGTCTATTCATGATGAAATGTCAAAGCATACTGAGCATCTTTCTCTTTGACACCATGTCTGAAATCCCACGTGATCTGTCAAATACTAATGCATGAAAATCCTAACCTCAAAAGAATCACCCTTTATAAGGCTAAGCCACTTCTGTGCAATACCTTTAGAAAGATAAGAAAGAAAATTGAATAATCTTACTATTAAATAAAGAATGAATAAATTATTTTTAGAAGTAGCGCTATGATGTACTAAATAAAACAAACCTAATTTCATAGATTTCGGTCAAAATTTTAAGACATAAGATTTTTTTTGGTTGTATCTTGAAAAATACAACGCGTATTTAAGGGTTAAGTTTATTTTTTCGCATTATTGTAATATCACTATATCACTATGCTTTCCGTTTTAATCATAGTGCTGTTAATTTCGTAGAGCACAGAAACTTTTATTCAATTTTCTGTTTTAATAATGGCTCGAAAAATTTATCAAGAAAATGTTGCTATACATTTCAGTGACCGTACAAATGTTTCACGTTAACTAAAGCATAAGAAAATTGTTGTAAACTTTTCCAAATAGTAAGAATATACTAAAGTGTGGTTAATATGATCATTATGATTTTCTTGTTGTATTTTTTAAATTTGAAATTAATTTTTTTTCGTTTAAGGCCGATATGCACCTCTAGCGAAATTTTCGGTAGCAAAAGTTTATTTAAGTCTACAACAAAAAAACAGGGCTGTGTACACAAATTTTAAAGCAGCTAATCGCTTTTAAAAATTGTTAATATATGTTCCAAATATTCCTCAAATAAATTGTTTATTATTTACAGACCTTTTAAAACTTTTACGCACACAATGTTTGTAATAAATTAAATGTTTGCTGCCAAAATATGCTTTTGACAACCCTGTTATTTTCATTAGAGGTGCGTACCAGCTTACGAAATTGAACGCTACCGGAAATTTCGTTAGCATAAATAGCAATGCATTTCTTATGGGAATGAAATTTTTCGCTAGAGGTGCATACCGGCCTTTAACTGGAAGTTGTTTTCTTTGGTGTCTACACGCAAAAAAATAATTCTTTCCTCCCAAACGAAATTTTAGAAAAACAAAGTTCGTTTCTCACAGCTTTTCGCTGTAAGGAAGTGTATTTGGAAGAAAAGTATATACTTTTTGAGATAAACGTTTATTATTTTCCAGGATGTAAAAACAATTTCATAAAGACAAACTCAAAAAAAAAAAGACATTGTTTTCTTGCTAATTGCATTTTCTCTCACATCCACGAGGTTTTTTAGTTCGTAACACCTTTTCCTGTAATACCAACAATGTAGAAGAAATTATACGATTTTATAAATTTTTAAAATTTTGTTACCTTTCGCCTGGACGGAGAATCGAACCGGACCATGCACTTTGTAAGCCAACACACTAACCACTGAGATATGTTTCTGTTATGGTCATCAATAGATAAATATCCATATAAGTTATATTTATATAGCATAGCTTGCGGCGCGCACGAACCGAATAAACAAAGTTTATTTAACATAAACAAACATTTAGTTTGGCACCGTGGCGCAGTGGTTGCTACGTCCGACTTGGATGCCAAGGGTCGTGGGTTCGATCCCTGCTTCGACCCAAGTTTTTTTTTGTACATATATTCTAGATATGTTCGAGAGATTCCGACAAAATGTTCAACATAACATTGCAGTATATTAAATTTTGAACTGTAAAATATGTCTTATTAACTACCTAAAGTCAGAAAAGAACAGTGTTTGATATAAACGAAATGGACTGTGTTGTTGTTTCAAAAATAACTTTTTTAATGAAAAAATAAAAATTTTGTAACAAACAAATTTTTTTAAATTTTGGAAACAATTCAAAAAACTCTAACAAAAAAAACCGTTTCCGGTACACGTTTTGTTTTCTTTGCGTGTATAATTCAAAATGAATTATATGTCACATTGACAAATTCAAATTTCTACGACTCCTAAACAATTGTTTTATATTCAAATTGTTTTTTCTTTAGCCTACTTGAGAAATCTTAAAGTAGAAAACGCTTCACAAGCAGACCTACAGGTGATTGTTAAATTCTTCTTTTTTGTAAACGTTTGAAAACGAAACGTTTTTCCACCAAAAAACACCAACCACGCATGGTGTTTTGCTAAACTCTTCTATTTTTTTATGAGATGTGCTTAAATGCGTTACATACTGCAGTTAAAACAAATTTGTTTTTTTTTTTTGTCTTTGTTTGAGAAAAAGACATTCAACAAGTTTCAACAAAGAGATGTTTTGTTTTAAAATAAGACCTCTCTTTCTCTCCGAGAATATCCGTTTCCACTAATTGATATTTTTGATGTTTCCATCCGTTTCTATTCTATGCAGAAAGTGTTGCTTCATTGTAGGTATCCAGCAACTATTTAGCGAGAAGGCCGGTTAGTTCTAATCAAGCGTTCATTTCGATCGGTTGTTGTCTTGCTTCGTCGTTGATTTTTTGTTTTGCTTGTGAAATATATACTGTGTTTATTGATAATCTAAATGACTACTTAAGTTGTGTGTGGCTATGAAATGTTTTTAAGCGTTTTTAGACGTTTGTACTGTACCTAATGTGTGTTGTATATAATGGCGAGTAATAGTAAAGGTATGTCGAACTTTCCTGCAATTACAATAGTCTTCTGCATGTAGCTTTCCAGTTTTGCTACTAATCAATTTCCAACGCACTCATATAAAACTATGTATAAGAAAACATCAATGTACTCTTGGAGTCATTATTGTTGTTGTTGTTGTGTGTTAAGGCATTGTGCAAAACCAAAACAAACAAAAAATGCAAATTCATTGAACCTCTCTCTTAAATTATCTTTTTATTCTCTCTCGCATTCCCAGTGTTGTCAATTTAGTGTTTTATATATAGGTTTACTGCAAGGCAGTACAATAAAGAGTTTCCTGACTCTCTTCACAATAGCTCAAATATATTGTGTGTGCGAGAGATGGGGAGAGAGAGTAGATAAATTCTCGCAACAGAAATTTCCGTTTTAGATATACATCCGTTTCTCTATATACAGTGAATGTGCGTGTTTTTGGTATCCAATAACAATTTTGCTGAAAAAGAGTGTTTAGTTATTCTCGAGTGTTCCTCGAGTTCGGCTTATTCAATGAATTATCGTGGATCGGTTTGTTGTGAGACGGCTTGTGAAAAATATACATATTTTGTTTTATTAAATGACCAGTAAATTTTTTGGAAAATAATTTCTTTGACTGTGTGCTTTTGAAAACTTTTGAAGTGTACCGCAACAAATACAATATAAAGGAATTTTGTGGTGTACCTAGATTGTGATGAATGTAGAATTGTGAGAAGTCAGTGAAGGTATGTATAATGAATATTCTTGCAATCAAATTTATGTGCTGAATATGACATTTATGCCAAACAAATTCAATGCAATTTTATTCGTGTTTCTTCTTGTTATGTACATACTTAGCGAAAACAAAATGCAAACCCATGGACCTTCTCTCTCGTATTTAACCCTTACAAGGGTCACCGATTCTTAAATGCACAAGGTCACCGCTTCCTCCGAAAAAATATATAATGTGCAAATTGTAAATAAAGAACATCTGTATACCACATTAAAAAAATAGTGGTTGTATCTTAAAAAATACGGTGCGAATTATACTAAATTTTTATTTACAAACACCAAACAAAAAAAAAATGAACCCAACGGGGAAGAAAATGTTGGTTTATTTTAGAAAAAATTAACTAAAATAGTTTTCTAATTGCAACATGTTATAAATAAGTTAATACTTTTTCGGAAGATTTTTTTTTTAATAATTCATTTTTTTCTGTTGTTCAAGAAAATTTCATATGTTGAAAGAAAAAAAATTGGATTTAAAAACTGTTAAAATGTCTTTAGCGCTGTACGAAGTTCAAGACAGGTACAAGTTTAGCAAAATTTATGAACTCAATTTAAGCAAACTTCTGCCATTTTAGGCAAATATGAACTATTTTATTTTGTAGTAAAATTGTGCACTATATTTGTATACAACTTTTTATACCCTAAACCACATAGTGGTCAGGGTATAATAAGTTTGATCGGCCAAAAAATATGCCTACCAGAAATATTGATTTTAGACCCCATGAAATATATACCGATCGACTCAGAATCACCTCCTGAGTCGATCTAGCGCTTGGTGTCCGTCCGTCTGTTCATGTATTTGTTGTTCACAGGATTCCGGTCGCAATTATTAACCGATTTTGATGAAATTTGGTACAGGGAGTTTTTTTGGGCACAAGGACGAACGCTATTGAATTTGGAAGAAATCGGATCAAATTTAGGTCACGTTGCGCATTTTTTCAAACGGATCGTCACCAAATTTGCCAAAAGGTAATCCTTTTCATCGTCCTTCAAGTCTGCAAAATTTTATCCAAATCGATTCAGATTAAGATATAGCTCTCATATATATGTATCGCCCGATTTTCCCAAATTTGGCCACAAAACCTTTATTTATCAACCGATCTTACTCAAAGTTGGCTAAATATAATCTTCTATAGCACTAACTATATGTGCAAAAAATCATCGAAATCGGTTCAGATGTAGCTATAGCTCCCATATATATGTACCGCCCGATTTTTCTAAATTTGGCCATAAAACCCTTATTTATCAACCGATCTTACTCAAATGTGGCTATACGTAGTCTTCTATAGCACTAACTATATGTGCAAAATTTCATCGAAATCGGTTCAGATGTAGATATAACTCCCATATATTTATCACCCGATTTTGAAAAATTTGCCCCTAATAACCTTATGTTTGACCATACAGGCCTCATTTCTTAACTGATCTTATTCAAATCTTGCATAAGATTACCTTTTTGTGGTATTAATCAAACCAGCAAAATATTATGCAAATTGGTTCAGATTTAGATATAGCTTCCATATATATACATCGCTCGAGTTTCCCAAATTTGGCCATAGTACTCTTATTTATCAACCAATGTTACTCAAATTTCAAATTTTGATGTACTAGCCGATCGTACTTATCCTACATAAGAATATTGCTCGATTTTTACAAATTTGTATTTATTACCCACACTAATTTAACGATTTTCTCTTTTTTAATAATGGGCTCAATATTAGTGGCATACTAGCTCCGTAGGTGCAATATCAACACTGCCAGTGTTGCTAGAAGTAGGTGAAATTCCCTAGATGTAGGGTTTTTCTAATATTAAGCGTCTTGTAGGGACGTAGGGCCACAATGTAGGACATTCTCACTCAACACAATTTATAATAATTTTTACATTTTGGTGGCTCTAGATGAGGAAATTAGAAGCCGGCAAGGCTTGATCTTTAATAATGTGTGGTAAACTTTATTCCTGTAGAAAATTTTGTCAACATTTTATTTCTATAGAACATTTTGTCAAAATTGTATTTCTATAGAAATTTTTTTTCAAAATATTATTTCTATAAAAATTTTTCTCAAAATTTTATTTCTGTGGAATTTTTTCTCAAAATGTTATTTCTATAGAAACATTTCTCACAAAAATTTGTTTATAGAAACTTTTTCCAAAATTTTATTTTTATAAAGATTTAACAAAAAAGATTACTAATTTGGGTAGAATTCTACCAACTGCGGCAACCGTGGTCGTAATACAAATTTATATTCTAAGTTATATATGTTGCATATTCATGTTTTAAGATAATAAAGTACTTAGAACCATTTTTGTTTTGTAAAATTTTTTAAATTTAACGAAAAATATAGTAGGGAAAATTGTTTGGGAATGTATAGGAAACTAGGGAACTTTTTTTGTCCTTGTAGGGTAAACCGAACATTTTCCCTGCCAACATTGACTATGAGCTATAGTCAGATTGACACAAAGCACCCATAGACATGTACCCCTTAATTTTCTTAAGTATGCAACAGCGGTTTATCTCCCAGACATATATGTTACCCCATAAATGCTTATGATTACTAATTCTGTAATGGTGGTTCAGGATATGATATAGTCGGCCCCGCCCGACTTTCTACTTTACTTACTTGTTTTCCTTATTTTTAGTTCACGTCATTAAAGTTAGCAAAAAATTATTCATATAAGGAACATTTACTCATATTGTGCAAAATTTAACTAAAATCAACTAATCTTCATGAACTAAAATAAAGTTCAGTTGGAATTAGAGCCCCTTTTTTCTGGGTGAATAGACAGTTTGATTTTAGTAAAGAATAGATATATGTTTACACTACACAACTTTTTTTACCAACATTACTTTAATCTCTGGTAAATATTATTAAACTTCCAATTTGTATTTGTGGTCAAAAAATGATTTTTATTTTTGGCGGCAGATTACACAGAAGTACAACGAATTTTCCGAAAAACTTATTTTTAGAAATAGCGCTATGATGTACTAAATACAACAAATTTAATTTCATAGATTTCGGTCAAAATTTTAAGGCGTACAATTTTCGAACAAAATGTACTTTCTCCATAACATTAAAATACCATGTTATTAATACACATATAAACTATTTTTGTACAGAAGGTTTTTGCTAATAGTTTTCCTTCAGACACATTATCATTAAAGAACAAAACAAAAAATATTATGTACTATACCACAATTCTAATATTCTAGATATAAGGCTAAGCCACTTCTGTGCAATACCTTTAGAAAGATAAGAAAGAAAATTGAATAATCTTACTATTAAATAAAGAATGAATAAATTATTTTTAGAAGTAGCGCTATGATGTACTAAATAAAACAAACCTAATTACATAGATTTCGGTTCGATTGTATCTTGAAAAATACAACGCGTATTTAAGGGTTAAGCTTGCTTTTTCGCATTATTGTAATATCACTATATCACTTGCTTTCCGTTTTAATCCTAGTGCTGTTAATTTCGTAGAGCACAGAAACTTTTATTCAATTTTCTGTTTTAATAATGGCTCGAAAAATTTATCAAGAAAATGTTGCTATACATTTCAGTGACCGTACAAATGTTTCACGTTAACTAAAGCATAAGAAAATTTTTGTAAACTTTTCCAAATAGTAAGAATATACTAAAGTGTGGTTAATATGATCATTATGATTTTCTTTTTGTATTTTTTAAATTTGAAATTAATTTTTTTTCGTTTAATTGGAAGTTGTTTTCTTTGGTGTCTACACGCAAAAAAAAATAATTCTTTCCTCCCAAACGAAATTTTAGAAAAACAAAGTTCGTTTCTCACAGCTTTTCGCTGTAAAGAAGTGTATTTGGAAGAAAAGTATATACTTTTTGTGATAAACGTTTATTATTTTCCAGGA
This sequence comes from Haematobia irritans, assembly GCF_050003625.1. Taxonomy (NCBI): domain Eukaryota; kingdom Metazoa; phylum Arthropoda; class Insecta; order Diptera; family Muscidae; genus Haematobia; species Haematobia irritans. Next base: position 146,636,750 of record NC_134399.1, read on the forward strand.
TGTAAAAGACAAACTCAAAAAAAAACATTGTTTTCTTGTTAATTGCATTTTCTCTCACATCCACGAGGTTTTTTAGTTCGTAACACCTTTTCCTGTAATACCAACAATGTAGAAGAAATTATACGATTTTATAAATTTTTAAAATTTTGTTACCTTTCGCCTGGACGGAGAATCGAACCGCGGACCATGTACTTTGTAAGCCAACACACTAACCACTGAGATATGTTTCTGTTATGGTCATCAATAGATAAATATCCATATAAGTTATATTTATATAGCACAGCTTGCGGCGCCCACGAACCGAATAAACTAAGTTTATTTAACATAAACAAACATTTAGTTTGGCACCGTGGCGCAGTGGTTGCTACGTCCGACTTGGATGCCAAGGGTCGTGGGTTCGATCCCTGCTTCGACCCAAGTTTTTTTTTGTACATATATTCCAGATATGTTCGAGAGATTCCGAAAAAATGTTCAACATAACATTGCAGTATATTAAATTTTGAACTGTAAAATATGTCTTATTAACTACCTAAAGTCAGAAAAGAACAGTGTTTGATATAAACGAAATGGACTGTGTTGTTGTTTCAAAAATAACTTTTTTAATGAAAAAATAAAAATTTTGTAACAAACGAATTTTTTAAAAATTTTGAAACAATTCAAAAAACTCTAACAAAAAAAAACCGTTTCCGGTACACGTTTTGTTTTCTTCGCGTGTATAATTCAAAATGAATTAGATGTCACATTGACAAATTCAAATTTCTACGACTCCTAAACAATTGTTTTATATTCAAATTTCTTTAGCCTACTTGAGAAATCTTAACGTAGAAAACGCTTCACAAGCAGACCTACAGGTGATTGTTAAATTCTTCTTTTATTAGATCTTTTTTGTAAACGTTTGAAAACGAAACGTTTTTCCACCAAAAAACACCAACCACGCATGGTGTTTTGCTAAACTCTTTTATTTGTTTTTTTTCTATCTATGAGATGTGCTTAAATGCGTTACATACTGCAGTTAAAACAAATTTGTTTTTTTTTTTGTCTTTGTTTGAGAAAAAGACATTCAACAAGTTTCAACAAAGAAATGTTTTGTTTTAAAATAAGACCTCTCTTTCTCTCCGAGAATATCCGTTTCCACTAATTGATATTTTTGATGTTTCCATCCGTTTCTCTTCTCTGCAGAAAGTATTTCTTCATTGTAGGTATCCAGCAACTATTTAGCGAGAAGGCCGGTTAGTTCTAATCAAGTGTTCATTTCGATCGGTTGTTGTCGTGCTTCGTCGTTGATTTTTTTGATTTGCTTGTGAAATATATATTGTGTTTCTCGATAATCTAAATGACTACTTAAGTTGTGTGTGGCTATGAAATGTTTTTAAGCGATTTTAGACGTTTGTACTGTACCTAAAGTGTGTTGTATATAATGGCGAGTAATAGTAAAGGTATGTGGAACTTTCCTGCAATTACAATAGTCTTCTGCATGTAGCTTTCCAGTTGTGCTACTAATCAATTTCCAACGCACTCATATAAAATTATGTATAAGAAAACATCAATGTACTCTTGGAGTCATTATTGTTGTTGTTGTTGTGTGTTAAGGCATTGTGCAAAACCAAAACAAACAAAAAATGCAAATTCATTGAACCTCTCTCTTAAATTATCTTTTTATTCTCTCTCGCATTCCCAGTGTTGTCAATTTAGTGTTTTATATATAGGTTTACTGTAAGGCAGTACACTAAAGTGTTTCCACAGTCCCTTCACAATAGCTCAAATATATATTCATTTGAGTAAATTTTTTATTACTAGCTTTTTCATATGTTTAATAGGAAATTTAAAATTGTTGTGTTTCAAATTGGTTAAAAACTGACAAAGAATTAATAAAATGATAGAATTTTTTTTTAAATTTTGGCGAAAAAAAAATGCTACATTCATTCTAGAAAAATTGCGATGTATTTGTATATTAATACATGTATTAAAAAAGAAAGTAAATAGTCGTTAGATAAAGTCTGCATCGTAATTTTAATATTTATTGAGCCTAAATATAAAGACAGATAACTTCATAAAAACTGTCTTTATTTTAAAGGTGAATAATCTTTCTTTTGGAATCAATGCCAAAATCTTTAAAGGAAGGTAAAAACTTTGAATCCAAGTTAACTTTTCCGTTAGCCTTTTTGAGAAGTTTCAAAGTAGAAAACTTTGGGAATTTTCAAAGTAGAATTTTCAAAGTAGACTTACTGGTGATTGTCAAATACTTTTTTTTATCAGTTTTTTTCTTATAAAACTTTTTGCACCAAAATCCATCAGAGAGTTTAGCACTACACGCAGGGTATTTCTTTTTTTGTTTTTATTTGAAAAAAATACATTCAACAAGTTTCAACAAAGAGGAGTGTTTTAAAAGAGTAGGCCTCTCTCTCTCTCTCTTTCAAATGGCTATTTCATTTTGGAAAAGAGAGATTCTATTCATTTTTGCAGTGAGAACCAGTGTTGCCAGTATTGGGGATTTTTCCCCAACTTGGGGATATTTTTTCGTAAATGTGGACGATATTCCTGAGCTGGGGACTTGGGGATTTGGTGGGGAATTTCGATTAATTTGAGGATTTTTTCGAAAAAAAACTATTTAATCTGTTTTAATAAAATATTATTTCAACAGACAATTTTGGCAAAATTTTATTTCTATACAAAATTTTGTTAAAATTTTATTTTTTTAAGAATTTTGTCAAAATTTCTGCGGAAAATTTTGTCAAAATTTTATTTCTATAGAAAATTTTGCCATAATTTTATTTCTATATAAAATTTTATCAAAATGACTAAACTACAAGTGTAGCTTAACCAACAGAGGAAAAGAATGTTTGTCAAATTTATTTGGGCAAAGCCCTATAGACTGCAAGATGGTTGGATGGACGCACGTTTCGGAATTACCACATTCCTCATCAGCATCCTCTACTTGCAGCAAAACTATCAACCAATTATCAGAATAAATTCAGGCAGTTTATTAAACCCAACAAAAACCACACTTGAACCCTCCGAAAAAAGGTTTTACATTGATAGCCGGCTTATGCCGAAATAAATTCGAAACAAACATATCTCTTTTCCTACACGGATGAAAAAGACTGTTTTTCATATGTTTGGCTATAAACATTATATGTTTGGAACACAAATTTTTAAACACAATATTTTTGAGTGCAAGCATATAATGTTCATAAACTAGCATAACATGTTTGGGACATATATGTTAATATGTTAGAACATATTATGTTTGGGACATAAAATGTTTGTAAATATAATATGCTTGGATGCAAACATATATTAATTTAGAAATAGTCTATAAACATATATGTGTTTAGTAGCTTGGAGCGCTATTTAACAGGGAGCGATATTGAATTAAGTTGGTGGTTGTTGCTTGTTATTACAAAATTTACATTTTATTTTTCCTTGGGCAATTGATCAGCTTCTTCTTTGATCCTTACAAACTGTGTGGTCCGCTGTTCGAATCCCCGTCCGGCAAAAGGTAAAATTAAAATAAAAAAAAAAATTGAATAATTTCTTCTACAATGTTTGTATTACAGAAAAAGGTGCTAAGAACTAAAAAATATCTTGGAAGTGAGAAAGATGTGGGGGAATATACAATTAGGCAGAAACAAAATTTTGAGCATTCAGGTCGAAAACCTATGTTGTTAGCACCTATATTACCTGTTTATTTTCATAATTCACTATGATTGTAAATATATAAATAAATAAATAAAATTTTGAGCACAATATTGTTTGGGAGAATTTTTTAAGCATATAATATTTTTGGTTGCAAAATGCTTCCAAACATATTATATGTTCACAAAATAACATATTGTTTTTTGGAAGACAACATTATTGAATTTGGATGCAAAAATACAAAATGTTTGGAACTTAGACTACCCAAACATATATTGTTTAGACCAATATGCTTTCAAACATATTATATATTGGAAGAGATCAAACATATAAATGTTTGGGCAATACCCAAAAATATATATGCTTGAAGCAAAATATGTTTGGGAGTATATGTTACAGAAGCGATTTTTTGTGAGCGTGTATGCCACTGTCAAATCATCGATTTGAATTCACATGGCTGGGTTTATTCTGAGCGTGCCTCCTCTTCTTTTTCCATTTGTTTTGTTTTGTTATTGTTGGTTTTGTTCTTTAAGCATTGTTGATGTTTTTTATTGCAGCTTAAAACCATACATTGACTAAACTACAAGTGTAGCTTAACCAACAGAGGTTTTAAGCTGCAATAAAAAACAACAACAATGCTTAAAGAACAAAACCAACAATTTTATCAAAATTTTATTTCTATAGAAAATTTTGCCATAATTTTATTTCTACAGATAATTTTGTCAAAATTTTATTTCTATAGAAAATTTTGTCAAAATTTTATTTCTAAAGAAAATTTTGTCAAAATTTTATTTCTATAGAAAATTTTGTCAAAATTTTATTTCTATAGAAAATTTTGCCAAAATTTTATTTCTATAGAAAATTTTGCCAAAATTTTATTTCTATAGAAAATTTTGCCAAAATTTTATTTCTATAGAAAATTTTGCCATAATTTTATTTCTACAGATAATTTTGTCAAAATTTTATTTCCATTTAAAAAAAAAAATTCACATTTTTTTCCATATAGAAAATTTTCTCAAAATTATATTTCTATATAGAAAATTTTGTCAGAAGTTTATTTGTATAGAAAAGTTGTGACAAATTCTACCAATTTACCAAAAATAATCTACCATTACTTGTAGAATTCTATCAACTTTGGCAACGTGTCTACCACCCAATTTTACTACTTGAATATGTAGCAGTAAATTTTTGTTCATAAATACAAGGAGACCGATAACCATTTGCTTGGAGTTGTGGATTTTACAAAATTTTAATTTTTAAATGATTACTGATTTTCTACAGCAGGGCCTTTTGCTTTTTTTTCAAAACAAAAAAAAAAAAAAATACATATCAAAAATGTATTGGGAATTTTTGGGAACGAAAACATCATAATTTGGGGACAAGAATCAGAAAAATACTGGCAACACTGGTGAGAATATCCGTTTCCACTAATGGATTTTTTGATGTTTCCATCAGTTTCTCTTCTATACAGAAAGTTTTGCGTCAGGTTAGGTACTATTTTGCCAGAAGGCTGATTAGTTCAATTCAAGTGTTCATTTCGATCGGTTTTTGTCTTGCTTCGTCGCTGATCTTTTTGATTTGCTTTTGAAATAAATATTGTGTTTATTAATAAACTAAATGACTATGCAAGATGTGTGCTTTTGAAATCATTTCACACTGTAACAAAAAACCAAAATGTAGAAAGACATTTGACTTAAAGAGTCTTGTGTATAGAATGGCTACACATTTAAGTGAAGGTATATTGGAGCTTTTTATTTTGAAATTTACCTGCAATTACATTAGTCTTCTGAATATAGTTTTTCAGTTTTGCCAATATTGTTCAATGCTATACTAATCAACTTCCAAGGAATTCATATAAAAGTATATAGAACAAAACATCAATGTACTCTTAGTCAATATTGTTGTTGTTGTGTGGTTAGTTATTTTGCAAAACAAAAAACACATACCAAATTTTTGAACTTTTCTCTTAAATTATCTGTTGATACTCTCTCGCATTCTCAGTGTTGTCAATATAGTGTTTAATGCTACGCAGTAAAACAAAGAGTCTCCCTCTCTCTTTCCAATATTATCGTGTGAGAGAGTTTAGATAAATTCTCGCAGCAAAAATTTCCGTTTCCATTGTTGAAGTGTTTTATAATACATCCGTTTCTCTGCAGAGAATGTTTGCATTATTTTTGGTATCCAATAACTGTTTAGCCAAAAGAGTGATTAGTTAGTTTCGAGGGTTTTTCGTGATCGGTTTATTGAGTGAAGGTCGTTGATCGATTTTTTGCAAATCCGCTTGTGGAAAATATATTTTGTTTTATTAAATGACTATTAATTTATTGGAAATCAATACTAAACTGTACTGACAAAACTAAAATAAACACCGAATTTTATTTTATGGTGTACCTAAAGTGTGTTGAATATAAAATGGTGAGTAGTCAATGAAGTTAGTACACTGACAAAAAAAAAAAAAAAAAACAGTGAACCCACCAGCAAGAACATTTTTGGTTTACTTTAAAAACTATAGATTATTTTTAGAAAATTTTTAACTAAACAGTATTACAAGCGCTGGCATCACGCCGATATCACAAAAATAAGTAAATATTTTTCGACACATTCAAGAAAATTGATTACACATAATTAATTTTGTAGTTTGAAGGAAAAAATGGGAGTGCCATACGATGTTCACGATGCATCGTGGGTTGAGCGGTAGGCAAAGTGGCGATTAATTCAGGAAAGCCGTAATTTTAAAATATTGTTATTTTTTATTGATGGATATTCATAAATACATAAAAAGGCATAACTAGAAACAACAACAAAAATTTTAAAAATTGTTGTTTTAATCTTTTATAGCCTTTTTTGTATTTTGGAAAAAGTGGTCTTATATCACAATTTTCGCTGTAACTTTTCAAAGAAAAACGATAAATTAGGAAATGCAATTGAAAATTAGAGTATACTTAATGTGCTTTTAGAAAAAAAAATGTTCTTAAAAAATAAAAATTAATAAATATATAATCTGTATTTATATACCCAAAATTTTAAATTAAAATCCGATTTTTTTTCTTCAAGTTCCGTAATTCCACATATTTAAAAAAAAAATTACATTAGAAAATATTATTATATCTTATTGAACAATATTCATAAAAAACATAGTATACAAATAAAACAAACAACCATTAAAGGAAAAAAATAAGTAAAAAAAATATAATTGTACGGTTTTTTTATTTACTTCATTTCATTAATTTTAAAAGTATTCATAATCATCATTTACTTCACAACCATTATAAAATTAATTTACTTAATAATAATAATTTTCTTCTTAATCATCATACAATTCGTTAACATAATCTTCATCTTCATTATCTTCATCATCTTCGTCACCATTATCATTTTCATTTTGGGTAAGAATAAGTAACTCCAATGCAGTCTAAGGCATTTGCTGCATTTTCATTTTGCAACTCTTTCTCTTGCTCGAAATAAATGGATCTGAACTTAGAAGAAATCTATTAAAGACGTCTTCTATTGTATTTTCCCGACTGAATTTACGGGAAAAGTGCTCCCTATAGCTTTTGAAGTCCTTATTTCTGGCTTCCTGATATTCTTCAGTTAGCTTATGAAGCTTTGTAAGTAATTTGGAATTAATTAATTAATTTTTTTTCGTGAGTGCGCGTGATTTAAAATTACTCACGTACCCATCTCTAATAAACTGCACACTCAGTAGCTACAATAACAAATACTAAACGGAATATAAAGACAAAAGCTAATAAGGTCAAAGTGATTTTTTGTTTATTTTATTTTTTCATATATATATTTTTATTTTACAAATTATTTAATAAGTCAAAAAATGCAACAAAAAGGCAAAAAGATGTTTTGGAATGTATAAGCTGAAACTTCATATTTTAAGAAAATATAAGCAGTTTTACTAAGTTTCACCGATAATTCAGTTGAAATCCTACAAACATCAAAAATACCTCATTTTTGGAGCAATTTCCTAATATTTTATTTTTTTTCAATATTTCCAAAACATTTATCTAAACAAACAAATATTTATCATATGCTCAAATACCTGAAGTAGACGGCTTCATTATAAAATTTTCACCTTTAGAAGTCTTAATTAAAAAAATGATCACTGGAAATATGCAAATTTTCACTTTTAACCAATGCGCGCAAAAATAATAATAATTATTGAACTTTGAAGACACACTGCAAATAAAGTAAACGACTAAGAACTTTTATTTTGGCAAGTAGTGATGTAGAATTTTATCTTCTTTCACCCGGTACCAAATACGGTTATTAAAGTTAAAGTTCATCCTTTGAATTAATCGCCAGTTTTGATGGATTTCAACCCTCTGTGCGATGGACGCATTTGTATTAAAATTTAAATAATGAACTATTTTGTTAAAAGTACGAATTTAGTAAATTTTTATGCTTCATTTGTGTATATTTTTTCCGGTTTTTTAGTTCATTTAACGAAACATAATAATTCCATGAACTAAAAGAAAGTTAACTTGGCTTTAGTGAAATAAAGGATTCATTTTTTATACCCTAAACCCCATAGTGGTCAGGGTATAATAAGTTTGATCTGCCAAAAAATGTGCCTACCAGAAATATTGATTTTAGACCCCATAAAATATATGCCGATCGACTCAGAATCACCTCCTGAGTCGATCTAGCGCTTGGTGTCCGTCCGTCTCTCCATGTATTTTTTGTTCACAGGATCCGGTCGCAATTATTAACCGAATTTGCAAAAAGTCATCGAAATCGGTTCAGATTTAGCTATAGCTCCCATATATATGTATAGGCCGATTTTCCCAAGTTTGGTCATAGAACCCTTATTTATTAATCGATCTTACTCAAAGTTGGCTAGATCTAGTTCTCTATAGTACTAGCGGTATATGCAAAATTTCATCGAAATCGGTTCAGATTTATATATAGCTCCCATATATGTATCGCCCGATTTTGATAAATTCGCCCCTAATAACCTTATGTTTGACCATACAGGCCTCATTTCTTAACTGATCTTACTCAAATCTTGCAAGAGGTAACGTTTTGTGGTATTAATCAAACCCGCAAAATATTATGCAAATTGGTTCAGATTTAGATATAGCTTCCATATATATGCATCACTCGATTTTCCCAAATTTGGCCATAGTACTCTTATTTATTAACCAATGCTACTCAAATTTCAAATTTTGATGTACTGGCCGATCCTATTTATATGTACTTGTAGCTCTTACATAAGAATATTGCTCGATTTTTACAAATTTGGATTTATTACCCACACTAATTGAGCGATTTTCCCTTTTTTAATAATGGGCTCAATATTAGTGGCATACTAACTCCGTAGGTACAATATCAACTACAGCCAGTGTTGCTAGAAGTAGGGGAAATTTCTTATATGTAGGTTTTTTCTAATAGTTAGCGTCTTGTAGGGACGTAGGACCACAAAGTCATTTTCACCCAATACAATTTGTAATAATTTTTACATTTTGGTGGCTCTAGAGGAGGAAATTAGAAGCCGACAATGCTTGATCTTTAACAATGTGTGGTAACAACAGTTACCACTCGTGTCAAAAAAATTCTAACAAAATTTGAGGATTACCACAAATCTACCAAACAAATATTTCTATAGAAATTTATGCCAAAACTTTATTCCTGTAGAAAATTTTGTTAACATTTTATTTCTATAGAAAATTATGTCAAAATTGTATTTCTATAGAAATTTTTTTCAAAATGTTATTTCTTTAAAAAAATTTTCTCAAAATTTTATTTCTATGGAATTTTTTCTCAAAATTTTATTTCTATAGAATTTATTATCAAAATTTTATTTCTATAGAAAAATTTCTCAAAAAAAAAAATTGTTTATAAAAACTTTTTCCAAAATTTTATTTCTATAGAGATTAAAAAAAATACTAGTTTTGGTAGAATTCTACCAACTGTGGCAACCGTGTTGGTAATACATATCAAAGATAATTAAGAAGAAGATGCAGTCTTGTCATAGCAAAACTGAAGCACCAGAGGACTCTGCCAACAAAATATCATAAAGTTTGCGTCGACGTGTTTCTCAAATGTACTGCCGTTTGCGTCGGAAAATATAACATTTGTGTTTCTCATAAATTTCTGAATAAAAACCCACAAAAGCAATACCAAAACGATTGTAGAAAATGAAAGTTTTTGTATTTTAAAGCGAATATTCATTATGTTTTTATGTGAATATTGCCGTTTAAATTTATTCCTGGGCAGAGCTGCTTTGGAAACAATTGACAAATAAAACAATTTTTTTTCTCATAGCCCTCTACACCTTGACATTTGTTTTCTTTTTATAAGAGCACAATGCTTAATCTTGTTATACTCAATTATCTTTGTACAAATTTATGTTCTCGGTTATACACGTTGCATTTTCATGTTTTAAGATAATAAAGTACATAAAACCATTTTTGATTTGTAAAAATTGTTTAAATTTAACGAAAAATATTGTAGGGAAAATTGTTGGGGAATGTATGGGAAGTAGGGAACCTTTTTTGTCCTTGTAGGGTAAACCGAAACCTTCCCCTGGCAACACTGACTATGAGCTATACTCAGATTGAGACAAAGCACCCATAAACATGTACCTCTTAATTTTCTTAAATATGCAACTGCGGTTTATCTCCCAGACCTATATCAGTGTTACCCCACAATGAAAGTCCAAAAGACAATAAACTTTTCTATAAGTCCTTTTGTCCTTACAAAGAAGTGATTCGACTTAAAAATGGGTATCTTAAAATTAAGGAAAATTTTGTTTAACTACGGTGAACTTGTATTTAATAATTATGAAAAAATCTGCAAAATTGTCTTTTAATGTGTCGTCGTAAAAATAGATGTTGTTTTGCAACACTTTATTACAAAGACGATATTTACTTGAAACTTAACATAATTTCATCTTAAAATCGAGTATAAATTTGAAATTTTAAGTTGTCGTTAAGACCTTTAATAACACATGATGTAAATATGGTCGCCACAAATATAGCTCCTCTCATATTATTTTACTCTTCGAGTATAATTGTCTCAATTATGTTTCTTCTCTGTGTGTAGTAGCTATTTAGCCTGAAGGCTGGTTAGTTTTATTCAGTGTTTACTTCGCTCGGGTTTTGTCTTGCTTCGTCGTTGATCGTTTTGATTAGCTTATGAAATATATATTGTGTTTATTAATAATCTAGATGACTACTCAAGTTGTCTGTCTAACATATGAATTTTTTTTTAACCTTAAAGAAACACCCAAAATGTAAATAGACATTTGTACTATACCTAAAGTGTGTTGTGTATAGAATTTTGTTCAAAGGTATACTAATACATTTTCAAACACACTCATATACAATTATATATATAACAAAGCATCAATGTACTCTTGAAATCATTATTGGTGTTGTTGTTGTTGTATGGTTAGTTATTTGCAAAAAAACAAACGGATACAAAATAATTGAAGCTCTCTCTTAAATTATCTTTTTGTTCTCTCTCACATTCCCAGTATTGTCAATTAAGAGTTTTGAATATATGCTAAATGCAATGCAGTACAAGAGAGACCATAGACTATAGACTTTAGATAGATGATCCACTATTCTCTTTAAAAAAAATGTGTCAGTTCCAAAAATTAATTTTCTGACATTTCGTTTTGATTTTTTCGTAAAGAGTCAGTCCCAAACATTAATTTTCGTGCATTTGCTTTTGTGTTGTTCGTAAAGAGCAATGCTGCTCAAAATTAAATTTCGTATTTTCGCGATTTTGGTCACAATTTTTTGTTCAAATATGAACTTTTAATATATTAATTTATTTATAAATCCTCTGTTGCATCATACACGTTCTAATTTTGTGTAAAATTAGCAAACTACAAAAAGGAAAACGAAAGAGATTGTAAGCGTGCTCTTATTTTTCTCGTTTATTCTTAATCTTCGGAACTATCAAAAATAGTTTGACACTCATGGCTCATCTATCTAAAGTCTATAGTCTATGAGAGAGACTCCCTCTCGCATTCCAATGGAACTATTTTCTTGTGTGTGAAAGAAAGAGAGACAGAGTGTGTACATAAATTCTCGCAGCGAGAATTTCCGTTTCCATCGTTGAAGTGTTTTGATATACATTCGTTTCTCTACATACAGATAATTTTGCCTTATTTTTGTTATCCAAAAAATATTTGGTCGCAAGAGTGGTTAGTTATTTTCGAGTATTTCTCGTGATCGGTTAATGCAATGAATGGTCGTTGATCGAATTTTTTCTTTCAAACTACGAAATTTTCTTTAATAAGTGACAAATAATAATTTTGTCTAATAAATTTTCTTAACCCTGGAAAGTCATCCTTAGTTTTTGTACACTAACTTTTTTTGCAAGACGCTATAATTTACATCGTGAGCAAAAATGAGTACCAAAATCGAGTTTATTTTCTTATTCAATTTGTTTTTATATACTTAGTATAAAACAAAAATTAATAAAATGGTTGAATTACTATAACTTAAATTTATTTTAATTATTTATTTACAAAATTAGACTTATAGTATAATATAAGAATAATATTACAATAGTACAGAGGCCATCAGCTAAAACTTAAATTTATTATTTCCCAATCGACTAAAATGCATTTTAGATCGAAAATGAAATAACGCGTCATCATTTTGATGAAGGATGATTGTCTAGGGTTAAATTTGTCAAATAATATTTTCTTATTTTTGTGAAATCAGCGTGACTTCTAGGTTTCTAATACAGTTTAGTTAAAATTTTCTAAAATTAACTAAAATTGTGTTCACAGAGAAGCGGCTTGACACCCATAATTTAGTATATACAGTGAACACGCGGTAACAATAACAACAATAAATACTGCGTAAGGTTAACAAAATTGGCAGCTCTATAACATGAACAAATTTTGTCAGGCAACGCTGAAATACATGTCAAATACAATATCAAATGCACCGATGGATTTTTTGTGATCTTCTTTAGCTTTTTTCATGAGTTTTAATTATTAACTTAAATTTCTTTATAATTCCATACCCACTGATATTTTTCCGATCTATTGTTTAAATTTGTTCATGAAATTAAATTTATATTTTCTTTTAATCCCAACAAAAAAATTTGGAAGTTCTTCTCAAGGTAAAACTTTAAAAGAACTTCCAAAAATGCTCTTCCAAAGATGTTCTTTATTTTAACTGCACAGAAAGTTCATTTTAGTCAATTTTTTTTTATAACCGATTTGTTCATATTTCTAATGGGAAATATATTTTTATTTGTTTCAAATAGGTTAAAAACATATTAAGAATTGATAAAATGGTACAAATTATTTAAATTTAGCCGAAAAAATGTTAAATCCTTTCTAGAAAAATTGCGACTTTTTGAAAATATTTGATGACAAAAATTCCAAATTAAATTATTTATTTATCAAAATATCACAAAAAATCTTAATTCACATCCCAAACACTGAATTCACCTCACACCTTAAGAAGTGATGCAAATTCAGTGCAACGTCTGTCGAAATGGAGAACATCCGTCCTATGACAAAGCCCTTGTTAAATTCATCGCTTCTGCGTCAATTTGGCACCACTTCCGGATCAAAAAAGAATATTTTCACTATTTTTTTGGCGCCGCTTTTTTTTTGCTGGAAAGTTACTAATAACAAAACTATAAGACTATCACGCTAGAACGTGTTAAACTCCTGAATATGGCAATGTTTTTTTCTGAAAATCAAAGTCCGCTAACGTGAACATTTTCGATAACGTGAACTCTGATGATTTTAAATATTGCTAAAAATACTAGATTTGTATTTGAAACAAGTATATACGGCCGTAAGTTCGGCCAGGCCGAATCTTATGTACCCTCCACCATGGATTGCGTAGAAACTTCAACGAAAGACTGTCATCAACAATCGAATTACTTGGGTTGTGGTATCTTAAAACTTCTTAACATCGTTTTCTAAATTGTGAGTTAGTCCATACGTGGTATATATTAGACAAAAAATTTATGTATAGGTAAGTCTACAAATAATTACGAATCGGTATGGACTTTTTGCACGGTACGTAGAGGGCCAGAATTGAAATATGGGGGTCGCTTATATGGGGGCTATATACAATTATGAACGTGATATGGACCAATTTTTGAGTGATTGGGAATCGATTTATCTGAGGGCTATATATAACTATAGACCGATATGGACCTAGTTAGGCATGGTTGTTAACGGCCATATACTAGCACAATGTACCAAATTTCAACTGACTCGGATGAAATTTGCTCCTCCAAGAGGCTCCAAGACCAAATCTCGGGATCGGTTCATATGGGGGCTATATATGATTATGGACTGATATGGACCACTTTTGGCATGGTTGTTAAACATCATATTCTACCACCACGTACCAAATTTCAACCAGATCGGATGAATTTTGCTTCTCCAAAAGGCACCGGAGGTCAAATGTGGGGATCGGTTTATATGGGAGCTATATATAATTATGGACTGATAGGAACCAATTCCTGCATGGTTGTTGGATACCATATACTAACATCACGTACCAAATTTCTAACGAATCGGAAGAATTTTGCTCTTCCAAGGGGGTTGCGGAGCTCAAATCTGGGGATCGGTTTATATGGGGCCTATATATAATTATGGACCGATATCGACCAAGTTTTGCATTGGTGTTTGAGGCCATATATTGACACCACGTACCAAATTTCAACTGAATAAGATGAATTATGGTCTTCCAAGGGGCTCCGGAGGTCAAATCTGGTGATCGGTTTATATGGGGGCTATATATAATTATGGACCGATGTGGTCCATTTTTAGCATGGTCATTAGAGACCATATACTAACACCATGTACCAAATTTCAGCCGGATCGGATGAAATTTGCTTCTCTTAGAGACTCCGCAAGCCAAATCGGGGATCGGTTTATATGGGGGCTAGATATAATTATGAACTGATGTGGACCAGTTTTTGCTTGGTTGTTAGATACCATTTACTAACACCATTTACCAAATTTCAGCCGGATCGGATGATATTTGCTTCTCTTAAAGGCTCCGCAAGCCAAATCGGGGGATCGGTTTATATGGGGGCTATATATAATTATGGACTGAAGTGGACCAATATTTGCATGGTTGTTAGAGACCATATATTAACACCATATACCAAATTTCAGCCGGATCGGATGAAATTTGCTTCTCTTAGAGGATCTGCAAGCCAAATTAGGAGGTCCGTTTATATTTCGGCTATATGTAATAGTGGACCGATATGGCCCAGTTGCAATACCATCCGACCTACATCAATAACAACTACTTGTACCAAGTTTCAAGTCGATAGCTTGTTTCGTTCGGAAGTTAGCGTGATTTCAACAGACGGACGGATATGCTCAGATCGACTCAGAATTTCACCACGACCCAGAATATATATACTTTATGGGGTCTTAGAGCAATATTTCGATGTGTTACAAACGGAATGACAAAGTTAATATACCCCCATCCTATGGTGAAGGGTATAAAAAGCTAAAACATGATAACAGCTAAATGAAAATTTTGCGGCTAAATACAAAAAGTAAATGCTAAAACACACTGCTATACACACATTAATGTACTCCTAAAGTCACTATTGTTGTTTTTGTTGTGAGTTAAGGTATTTAGCAAGAACAAAACCTAAAAACAAAATCATTGAAGCTCTCTCCAATATATAATCATTTTATGTTCTCTCGTATTACCAGTGTTGTCAATTTAGTATCATTTAGAAAATTACTCCTTTTCATGAAGGAAAAATCATTGGCGCTTTACATTGAACTTATTTGTACGGTCGTTGATTTAAGATGTATATGACAATAAATGCATTACATCTTGGTATCTTGACAACGTACGTATGTTCAATTTAAAAATTCCAAAAAATAATACAAATATGGACGCATATAAAGTGAGATTATGCATCCGTTAACTATACTACAAATTAGAGTTCATTAAGAAAAAATTGGAACAAAACCACCAGTTATGCCATACGTATGAATAGCACATTACAAGGCTTTCGACTCCGTCCGTTCGGGCTGATATAGCAAAAGAGATTTTTAAAAATGCATAAACAAAAAAAAAAAACTTAAAAATAAGCAGAGATCACTAGGTGATTTCGTAGAAATTAGAATCTCTGAACATTTAATCCTTTCACCACCGAAATAAATCCACTGTTACACCCTTTAATTTTTCTTCTGTCTTTACTTGTACTAACAGTATGTAGAACAAAAATTTTAATTTTGAGGACCTATCTCAATTACTTCAAGACCTATACGAATGTGTTCTGAAAATTTGATTCTTGAATTCTTGAATTCTGGCATTATGGCTTTACGAAAATAAGCGCTATTTGGCCTATAATATCTTCTGAAGTGTTGGAAAAAATACAAAAAAGAACCCGAACAAATATCGGCTATAGTTTTTGTATAAATGTCCATTTACCAGAGACGTACAAAAATTTCGTATTTTTCGTTTATTGTTAAAGAAGTTTATAAAAATCCATTTTAGTACGCAACAATATAGAAAATATTTATAGCTTATTTTATTTACACTTTAGGACACGTTTTGGACTCGTTCCTTAGGACACGTCCTGGGACATTTTAGTAGTAGCACTCCATAGACAGGTCCTCATGAACCAGTCTCGAACAATTTCTTAGAAATCTCTTTCAGTTTTGTTATCCGAATCACAGCAGAAATGAAAAACTTTTGAAAAATGTTGAACAATAGGTTATTCTGGTAATTCTACTTCACTAAATGTGTGGATCCAATAAGATTTTTATATCAAGCCAGTATGGAAATAATTGAATTATGACTATTTAAAAACTGCGACAAACTGGTTCACCGGTACCATCAAGCGAGTATGGAAATAATTGAATTATGACTATTTAAAAACTGCGACAAACTGGTTCACCGGTACCAGTCCTGTGATAGGTCCGTCAGTGGCAATTTGCACAAATTTCCCGTAGGGATAGTTTGCTGCCGTTTTCGAATGTCCTCCTATGTGGACATCAGTAGTCAAAGGGTTAAGCTAAACGCATGGCAAAACAACTTTCCATGGCATATTTGCTGGGTTGACTTTGGTGGCGGTAATGATAACGAGATGGTGAAATGATGACATAATTATTCGCATTTACACATTTTCCAGCTTGTGCAAAGGCTGGCGGCTGGATGTCACATTCAAATATGTGTAAGTGTGCCGGTATGTTAGTAGATATTCCTGTTTTTACTTAGACAACTACATGTAGAATTCTCTTACAAAGATATCTGGAAGATTTCGTTCTATTCCCTAGGGTTAACAATAAGAATAACTTATTTGAACGTTGGTCTGTGCTCTGGCTGATACTGATGACTTAGCAGAACTTTCTGCGAAGTTCAGAAAGAAGAAAATAGGGAGCAAAAAAAAAACGAAATCCCATAACTTTGAAGTGATGAGATATATAATACAAACGGGCAGATATGGAACACATGAGTAGAACTTTAGTTGCTCCAGAAACTTCTCAGTAACTTGTGGGACAATCTTCTTCTAAGGATAACGTGAAACTATCACAGTGGTTTAGTTTTACATGTGTTCTGTCTATTGGGGGTTTGGACAAAATGCAACTTACCAAAGGCCTGTCTTCAGGACGCCGATAACTTTTATCTGCATAAAAATATATGAACCTTAACAGTTCAGATTAATATTAATCTCAAAATCGTTTCGTTCGGAAGTGATATCAACAGACGGACGTACTGCGCTGAATCGACTCAGAATTTCACCAATACTCAAAATGCATATACTTTATGGGGTCCAGTATTGCTAGTATTTCTCTGGCACTTGTCCTCAAATTTATACGCTTTCGTTCCCAAAACAACCCAATTTAATTTTTTAATTTTTTTTTGACAATTTTTATGAAAACTAATAGTAAAAGAGGCTCTGTTTGTCATATCCGCACACAAAACCAGGAGACAGGTTACCGTCTTTCAAATGCTATAAGGTTGAATTAAATATCATGCGTTATTCCCTGCGTTGATGGAAGGGTTGATACTTTTCAGTTTGAAGCACTCTAACAAAACTGTTGCTATAAATGATAAAATTCAACCCTTCAATCAACGGACGCATTAACGCATGGTATGTAACTTAACCTATAGACATGAAAATAAGAGTTAGGTCACCGTGTATTCATAAACTACAAGTAAGGAAAGTCTAAAGTCGGGCGGGGCCGACTATATTGTACCCTGCACCACTTTGTAGATCCACATTTTCGATACCATATCACATTCGTCAAATGTGTTAGGTGCTATATATAAAGGTTTGTCCCAAATACATACATTTAAATATCACTCGATCTGGACAGAATTTGATAGACTTCTACAAAATCTATAGACTCAAAACCTAAGACGGCTAATGCACTAGGGTGGAACACAATTTTATTAAAAACCAAGTAAGGAAAGGCTTAAGTCGGGCGGGGCCGACTATATTATACCCTACACGACTTTGTAGATCTAAATTTTCGATACCATATCACATCCGTCAAATGTGTTGGGTGCTATATATAAAGGTTTGTCCCAAATATATACATTTAAATATCACTCGATTTGGACAGAATTTGATAGACTTTTACAAAATCTATAGACTCAAGATTGGCTAATGCACTAGGGTGGAACACAATTTTAGTAAAAAATATGGGAAACATTTAAATCTGAAGCAATTTTAAGGAAACTTCGCAAAAGTTTATTTATGATTTATCGCTCGATATATATGTATTAGAAGTTTAGGAAAATTAGAGTAATTTTTACAACTTTTCAACTAAGCAGTGGCGATTTTACAAGGAAAATGTTGGTATTTTGACCATTTTTGACGAAATCAGAAAAACATATATATGGGAGCTATATCTAAATCTGAACCGATGTCAACCAAATTTGGCACGCATAGCCACAATGATAATTCTACTCCCTGTGCAAAATTTCAACTAAATCGGAGTTAAAAATTGGCCTCTGTGGTATATGAGTGTAAATCGGGCGAAAGCTATATATGGGAGATATATCCAAATCTGAACCGATTTCAACCAAATTTAGCACGCATAGCTACAATGCTAATTCTACTCCCTGTGCAAAATTTCAATTAAATCGGAGTAAAAGATTGGCCACGGTGGTCATATGGGAGTAAATCGGGCGAACAATATATATGGAAGCTATATCTATATCTGAACCGATTTCAATAAAATTTGCCACACTTGACTACACTACTAATTGTACTCCTAGTCCAAAATTTCAACCAAATTGGGGTAAAACTCTGGCTTCTGGGACCGTATTAGTCCATATCGGGCGAAAGATATATATGGGAGCTATATCTAAATCTGAACCGATTTCAATAAAATTTAGCACACTTGACTATAGCACTAATTGTTCTTCTTGTGCAAAATTTTAAGCGAATTTGTATAAAACTCTGGCTTCTGGGGCCATATAAGTCCATATCGGGCGAAATATATATATGGGAGCTATATTCCAAAATCAATAGGGTTCTATTCTGAGCCAAAACACATACTTGTGCCAAATTTGAAGTCAATAGGACTAAAACTGCGACCTAGACTTTGATTACAAAAATGTGTTCACGGACAGACGGACATGGCTATGTCGACTCAGGAGCCCACCCCGAGCATTTTTGCCAAAGACACCATGTGTCTATCTCTTCTCCTTCTGGGTGTTGCAAACATATGCACTAACTTATAATACAATGTTCCACAGTGTGGCGCAGGGTATACAAATGTACAAAATTTAAAAATGAGTCCTCACGAAATGATTTCACAATTGTAAAATATGTCTTAGGTTAGGTTAGGTGGCAGACCGATGTATTGGTGAACTTCTCTCTTATCACTGAGTGCTGCCCGATTCCATGTTAAGCTCAATGACAAGGGACCTCCTTTTTATAGCCGAGTCCGAACGGCGTTCCAAATTGCACTGAAACTACTTAGAGAAGCTTTGAAACCCTCAGAAATGTCACCAGCATCACTGAGGTGGGAAAATCCACCGTTGAAAAACTTGTTTGGTGTTCGGTCGAAGCAGGAATTGAACCCACGACCTTGTGTATGCAAGGCGGGCATGCTAACCATTGCACCACGGTGGCTCTTAGTCAACCTGAGTGATATTATAAATTAGGCACAATGAAATCCTGTGTCTGTTTCTAGTCCAATTCTCAATTTACACAATATTGTATGTCGTGGAATTAAAAGGGGGTATCTATTTTAAATTTTGAGAAACATTCCCATATTTATGGAAATTTCTCGTCAATCCCCAAGTTCCCAACTCAAAAATTTCGTCCCCATCCACGAAAAAATATTCCAAATTTTGGAGGGAAATCTCCAAGACTGAAAAACTGATGGGATTTGAGATAATTATTTTGATTTTTTTACGAACGAAATAACAAAGTTTGCATACTATCCTATAGTGGAGGGTATAAAAATCAAGAAGAGGCAGCCGAGCGGGCCGCGTTTGGCTTGCATACTTATAAATATATGATCGGCGATTGATATTTCGATGTGTTTCCAACTGCATTTTGCGTTCTGTTTACTACAACTAACCACTGTATCTCCATGAGGCATTCAATAAGACTTTCGTTTACTTCTCCTTCTGTACATGTGAAGATTACAGTATAGCTGACGTATGTGTAGAACATTTCCAGTGAATATGCATTTTTGCATGTATATTAGTACGCGGTGTTCTGTGTTTGTATGCATGTTTGTATATCATGTGTGCATTTTTATTTAAAAATTTCCCATATTCTAAAACGTATCTACTTGAAAGGCAGGTTTTCATTTCCGTTACCACATTTGCCCTTGCACAATCTTAAACGAACTGAAATACACACGAGCTCACACACACTACAGTAAATGAAAAAAACAAATGAAAACGAGTGCAAAATGATGAGAAAACGCTGAGAATTGCCAAGAAAGTTTATTTTAATGAATATGTATGAGTGAAATATGAAAATTAAAGTTATAATTTGTAAACGTATTATAAAGATTTCGTAATAATAATTGCATACGTTGTAGAGGAAAACGAGGCAAAACAAAATAATAACAATCCTCTTTTTACGAGGGCTAGTTTATAATGCAAAAGACTGTGCTATATTCATTTTTCTATTTCTTTGTAAAAATAATATAGCCTTCAATCAAAGTTTATACACGCAGAGAAGAAACATGATTGTCACAATCATATTCGAAGAGCAAAATAATATGATAGGAGCTATTTTTGCTGCGACCATGTAACATTTTAACCAGCAATCATGTTGGCTCAGTGAACATGGTTCTAAGAAAAATATAATTGTCCTCATCTAATATGTTATTATATTGATAAAAATAATTTTGTTTGAATGAAAAGACAATGGTCACGATTTAAAATGTTATGGTATTAATTAAAAATGTTTTTCTCCTAGTTAAAAGAACCTTAAATGTTTTGATCTTTATGAAACAACTTTTTTCATCGTCTAAAAAAGGAAGCCACTTGAGAAAAGAAACACACAAAATTAACTTTATTTGTTTGTTTTTATTTATTTATAAACTAATTCATTGTTTATTTGTATTTATAATGCCGTTCAAGCAAACATCATATATTTTTACACACTCTTTTTTTCTTCAATATCAACAATAAGTAATTATTCCATATTTATATCGTTCCCATCAAATGTACAAACGCAGACATCATGTAACTGCAAATAAAAATAAGTGATCCATATAGCAAAATGCAGAACAAAAAACAGGTACATTGTTTTCAATTACACCACGTGCCACTTCTGAATAAATAAATTAACACAAAACACAGTAAATCCGTATCCATTCAAGAAACAATCAACACACGACTGACGCGCAAAATGAAAATCGTGTGTACCTGCTCAATGTTTTTATAAAATTCTTTTCGCTGCAAAAAAGTTAAAAAATTAAATGGTCACGAAAAAAATGTAAATGGTCTCTATGGCCATGTAATGGTTCTAGACATGTCTATACTTTACCTATAAAAATACTTTTTTCCCTGTAAAAAAGTAAAAAAATGGAATGGTCATGTACATGATTTTCCCCATTTAATGGTCTCAAATTCTATCATTTAAATGATACAACATGTTTGCGGTATTTGAGAACCATTCAAATGCTTATTGCTACCATACATTTTTCTCCGCTCGAAAACTATTTTTACAAAAACAAAATACATGGTTATCGCGGCAATTACATGCTCTAGATAAGCATTAAATGGATGCGGCAACCATGTCCAAACATGGTTTTTCTGTGCGTGTACCCTCCACCATAGGATGGGGGTATATTAACTTTGTCATTCCGTTTGTAACACATCGCAATATTGCTCTAAGACCCCATAAAGTATATATTCTGGGTCCTGGTGAAATTCTGAGTCGATCTGAGCATGTCCGTCCGTCTGTTGAAATCACGCTAACTTCCGAACGAAACAAGCTATCGACTTGAAACTTGGCACATGTAGTTGTTATTGATGTAGGTCGGATGGTATTGCAAATGGGCCATATCGGTAAACTTTTACGTATAGCCCCCATATAAACCTATCCCCCGATTTGGCTTCCGGAGCCTCTAAGAGAAGCAAATTACATCCGATCCGCCTGAAATTTGGTACATGGTGTTAGTATATGGTCTCTAATAACCATGCAAAAATTGGTCCACATCGGTCCATAGTTATATATAGCCCCCCATATAAACCGATCCCCAGATTTGGCTTGCGGAGCCTCTAATAGAAGCACATTTCATCCAATCCGGCTGAAATTTGCTACATGATGTCAGCATATGATCTCTAACAACCATGCAAAAATTGGTCCACAGCGATCCATAATTATATATAGCCCCCATATAAACCGATCCCCCGATTTGGCTTGCGGAGCCTGTACGAGAAGCAAATTTCATCCGATCCGTCTGAAATTTGGTACATGGTGTTAGTGTATGGTCTCTAAAAACCACATCGGTCCATAATTATATATAGCCCCTATATAAACAGATCCCCTGATTTGGTTTGCGGAGCCTCAAAGAGAAACAAAATTCATCCGGTCCGGCTGAAATTTAGTACATGGTGTTAGTTAGTATATGGTCTCTAACAACTATGCAAAAATTGGTTCACTTCGGTCCATAATTATATATAGCTCCCATATAAACCGATCCCCAGATTTGGCTTGCGGAGCATCGAAGAGAAGCAAATTCCATCCGATCCGGTTGAAATTTAGTATTTGATGTTGGTATATGGTCTCTAACAACCATGCAAAAATTGGTCCACATCGGTCCATAATTATATAACATATAGCCCCCATATAAATCGATCCCCAGATTTGGCTTGCGAAGACTCTAAGAGCCAAAAATAATCTACCAAAATTGTATTTCCATAGAAAATGTTGTCAAAATTTTATATTTCTATAGAAAATATTGTTAAAATTTTATTTCTATAGAAAATATTGTTAAAATTTTATTTCTTTAGAAATTTTTGTCAAAACATTAACTCTATAGAAAATTTTGTTAAAAATTTATTTCAATAGAATTTTTTTTCAGAATATTATTTCTGTAGAAAATTTTGTCAAAATTTTATTTCTATAGAAAATTTATGAAGCACCTCTTAGTTAGAGAGGAATATTTTGCAAAACATCCAAAAGATCAGGAAAAAATCTGTCATTTTTGGTAGTATCGTGTGCATAATTGTATATATCAGGCTCACTTAGACTATTCAGTCCATTGTGATACCACATTGGTGAACTTCTCTCTTATCACTGAGTGCTGCCCGATTCCATGTTAAGCTCAATGACAAGGGACCTCCTGTTTATAGCCGAGTCCGAACGGCGTTCCACATTGCAGTGAAACCACTTAGAGAAGCTTTGAAACCCTCAGAAAAGTCCACAGTATTACTGAGGTGGGATAATCCACCGCTGAAAAACTTTTTGGTGTTCGGTCGAAGCAGGAATCGAACCCACGATCTTGTGTATGCAAGGCGGGCATGCTAACCATTGCACCACGGTGGCTCCCATACGTGGTACATAACTGGTTGTGAATTTTGAACGGACCGTTAAGTATACGCTATGTAATTTATTAGCGTATGTAAATTATCAGCATAAAAAGTTAAAAGTATAATTATACCCTGCGCCACACTGTAGAACAAGGTATTATAAGTTAGTGCATATGTTTGCAACACCCAAAAGGAGACGAGATAGACACATGGTGTCTTTGGCAATAATGCTCAGGGTGGGTCCCTGAGTACATCTAGCCATGTCCGTCTGTCCGTCCGTTTTGTGATCAAAGTCTAGGTCGCATTTTAAGTCCAATCGCCTTCAAATTTGGCACAAGTTCCTGTTTTGGCTCAGAATAGAACTCTATTGATTTTCATCCGATCCGGATGAAACCTGTTACATTTCGCTAGTGTATGGCCGACAATTTATGAAGCATTTCATAGTTGAAGATGAATATTTTGCAAAATCTTACAAAACATCAAGAATTCTACCAATCTACCAAACATAAAAAATCTGCCATTTTTGGTAGACTCGTGCTCATAATTGTACGTTATATAGCCCCCATATAAAGCGACACCGTATTTCAATTCTGGCTTTATAATTACCGCACAAGTGTTCATATCGGTTCGCAATAATTTCTTCCCTATATATACCGGTCAAGCCCTGAATATATACGTATTTATTCGGCCTTTGTTTTGCATAATATATATCCCGCATGGACTAACTCACAATTTAAAAGATGGTGTTGAGAAGTTTTAAGATGCCCTGCCTTCGGCCGCAACCCAAGTAATTGCGTAAAAACTTTAATAGAAGATTCTACGCAATCCATGGTGGAGGGTACATAAGATTCGGCCTGGCCGAAATTACGGCCTTATATACTTGTTACTTGTTAAAATTATCTTATTAAATGCAAATAATATTCGTTACCAAGTTTGTACTTTGTATCGCCTGAAAGAAACTACTTTAACATTAATTTCGATTGCGAGAAAAGAAACAATTTTTTTGCGTGTGTGGTACGGTACACATTTGTTTAGACCACAATCATGTACAACAAATCATTATGACTGAATTGTTTGCTTCATATCTCCAATCTTTCTGTCTTAGCTTCAGACATGTGTAATTAAATCTCGCATCCAATATTTCCATATGGAGAGAAAACTCATTGTGTCAGCATATTCAACTACAAACGCCTGAACTGTCAATTGTATTAATTACAGCCATCGCTTGCTCTGTGGTATTTTGTTCTAGGCATTACTATTCTGCCACGCAATCCATTATAATTCTTCTTGGAAAAATTTGAATTCTTACTCAGAGTGCTTGTAGACAAGTGCTTATTTTGCTATAGCAACTTTAGCAATCCTTGAGCTCCGTATTTTTGGGTGGCTTGTTGCAATTAGGAGATTTATAATGGATCTGTGCAAGTGAAATTAATTGCCTCTTTGATAGGCTATACATGTGTTAATTGATTCCTTTCCTACGTTATCATTATCATCACATAAGTAGATCTGAAATGTCCGCCAGCCGGGAATAAAAGACTTTGGCACAGTGGATCGAAATTAAAACACGAACAAGTAAGAATTAAAGTCAATTTGCGTTTTGAGGAAAATGTTATATTGTATGAATGAAAAAGTTAGTTTAATTTATTTAATGTTTTATTTATATATTATTTTATACACAACACAATAGGATGAGAACATTTTGTTAAAATTTTCTATAGAAATTTTGAAAAAATTTTCGATGTGTGCACTTAACTTTTAACAAAAATTCATTTTTATAGGATATAGAGAAAATGCTGCAACCGAATGATACAACTCATGAATTTAACAAGTTGGCTGATAAGTCCCCTGTCTAACAAAGAAAAACACAATTCGTTTTTATTATTCAACATAGTTCCCTTTAAGAGCGATACAACGATTATAACGACCTTCCAATTTTTTGATACCATTTTGATAGTACTCCTTCGGTTTTGCCTCAAAATAGGCCTCAGTTTCGGCGATCACCTCTTCATTGCAGCCAAAAATTTTCCCTGCGAGCATCCTTTTGGGGTCTGAGAACAAGAAAAAGTCGCTGGGGGCCAGATCTGGAGAATACGGTGAGTGGGGAAGCAATTCGAAGTCCAATTCATGAATTTTTGTCATTGTTCTCAATGACTTGTGGCACGGTGCGTTGTCTTGGTGGAACAACACTTTTTTCTTCTTCATATGGGGCCGTTTTGCCGCGATTTCGACCTTCAAACGCTCCAATAACGCCATGTAATAGTCACTGTTGATGTTTTTTTCCCTTCTCAAGATAATCGATAAAAATTATTCGATGCGCATCCTAAAAAACAGAGGCCATTACTTTGCCAGCGGACTTTTGAGTCTTTCCACGCTTCGGAGACGGTCCACCGGTCGCTGTCCACTCAGCCGACTGTCGATTGGACTCAGGAGTGTAGTGATGGATGGATGGGACCGAAAAACTCGGGTGTATTACGAGTTAACAGCTGCAAACACCGCTCAGAATCATCAACACGTTGTTGTTTTTGGTCAAATGTGAGCTGGCGCGGCACCCATTTTGCACAGAGCCTCCGCACATCCAAATATTGATGAATGATATGACCAACACGTTCCTTTGATATCTTTAAGGCCTCTGCTATTTCGATCAACTTCATTTTACGGTCATTCAAAATCATTTTGTGGATTTTTTTGATGTTTTCGTCGGTAACCACCTCTTTCGGGCGTCCACTTCGTTCACCGTCCTTCGTGCTCATTTCACCACGCTTGAATTTTGCATACCAATCAATTATTGTTGATTTCCCTGGGACAGAGTCCGGAAACTCATTATCAAGTCAAGTTTTTGCTTCCACCGTATTTTTTCCCTTCAGAAAACAGTATTTTATCAAAACACGAAATTCCTTTTTTTCCATTTTTTTTTTCACAATAACAAAAGTTGCTTAAAAAAAGACGCTCTATCTCACAAACTAATTGACTTACATACGTCAAATTTTGACACGAATCATTTGAAGGTTGGTACTATAAAAAAATAATATGCATTTAATACTACCGGGCCGGGGACCGGGGACTTATCTGCCAACCTGTTATGTATTTTTACCCACTGTGCACAAAGATTTTCTGTCAATTCAGACATGCAGACAGTTTTTATACAATCGTGGTATTGTTTGATGGTTTTCAGTCTTAATATGTGTCGTTTCTCCAGAGGCAAGAACATAACAAACAAATTAAATTTTTTAATAGGTTTAAACAGATATGACGATATTAAAAAATTTTGTAGTTTTTTAAATATCTTTTACTTTGTTTTACTTTTAACAAAAAATCATTTTTATAGGAAATTCCTATAGAAATGCAATTCTAACAAAAATTTTCTATAAAAATGAAATAAATCATTGTGTATAAACTTAGGACTTTCGAGGGGAAAATGCTAGATGTATGTTGATTAAAAAGTTAGTTGAATCAATTAATGTTTTATTTATATATTACTAGCATAACCCGGCCCGCTTCGCTGCGCTATCCGAAGCGTTTTTGTAGGAACATTTTGCATTAACTTAGTCAACCATATCCTTCGTGCTGAAAACAAATTCGAAAAGATTTGAATTGTTTCAAACAAATCGGACTACTTGCTTTTTCGTTTATAGGTACAAATACGGCGGATATGCATATGTAAAACGGTTCGCCTTAAAAAATGTCGGGGAGAGTGTGTACCCTTTCCTCCAGGTTTTTTAAATAATGTTCTGTATTCAAGTAGTTGGACAATCTTCTATATTTCTTGTGAATTTTAAGTGTGGTTTCTCAAAGAAAGGTATCCTTCCCCTCAACATATCTGAAAATTAAGCACTATATTATAATAACATACAAAGAATTACTGTTTCCCATCCAATAAATCGGAAAAAGCAAAAGTAGTAAAAAATTTTACCACATTAGCATTTGCTAAAATGTTGGAAAATGATGCACCCTCTACGTTGGTTGCCAATTTCATGTAAATTTAAGTTCTTTACTAAAAAGAAGTCTGGCAGAAGCCTGTGCAAAAATCATAAAATTATTCCCTCCTCCCCACCTTCGCTCCACTCCGACCTGATATCGGACTATCACGTACCCAATATTAATTTCACATCTACTCAATGGTCCCTGTAAATTCTATCGAAGTAAATTTACAAAGTTTATTTCAATTTTCCCCTTCCCCAACCAGATATCGAAAAATCATATACTAATTTAAAAATCATGTATAAATTTAATCACCTCCTCCCAACTTCCCTGTAAATTTCAAGTAGATCGGAGATGTTTAAATTTTGCTCAATTGTTTTAAAGGGACGTCACTTTCCCCGACGCAATATCAACAAACACCGTAGTGAATAGCACCCCTAACCTTCCCTGAAAATTCTTGAAACTTTCCTTCAAGTGTGCGCCAAGGAAGATTGCCTCTTCGTTCATAACCTTCCCCCACTGCCTATGTAAATTTCAAGAAAACTTAAGATTTTTTATTTTATTTTTGCAGTTTTAGAGGAGGACCTCCTCCCCGACGAAATATCGAAAAGTGATGTAGCGTATCTTTTGTAAATGTCCCAGAAAATGTCAAGCAAATTATAAGCCTAGAGGGGCGGCCTCTCTACCGTCCAAATACCACAAAATCATGTATCAACTATTAATATCATAACTTCTCCCCAGTCCTCTGTAAATGTCAAGTAACTCGGTAAAGTTTAATTGTTCCTCTGTATGTACTTAAGAGAAGCGGATGTCTCCCTATGCCCTTTTATTTTTTATTAAAAAATCAGGAACCTGATATAAATTTCATAACCTCACCCATTTTTTCCGTAAAATTTCAGTCGGGGGAGTTTAGTTTTGTTTTCACTGTACTTTAAGAAAAAGTCGGGCAAAGGGGTGGTCCCTCTACCCGACCAAATATAGAAAAATAATGTAGCGGATTTTTGTCTAGATGCCAACTCCAACATTCAATGAAAATTTCAAGCAAATCGCATAATTTTGATCCAAGTTTCAAAACGTAGAGTAAGGGGAGGTCCCCCTCCCCGTCCACATATGAAATCATCAGGTACCACATATTAATTCCATAACCTCACCGCATGTTCTCTGTAAATCTCAGATAATTTAGAGAATTTTAGGTTTTTCACTGTATTTTAAAAAAAGTCGAACAAAGAGGAGGTCCCCCTCCGCCACCAAATATCCAAATATAAAGTAGCGGATCTTTGTCTAGATGCCAACCCCAACCTTCAATGGAAATTTCAAGCAAATCGGTCAACTTTGGTCCAATTTTCAAAAAGTCCGACAAAGGTATCAAAAAATGAGGTACCCTATTTTCACCACATGAACACCCCGATACGATCTCTGAAAGTTTAAAATAAATCGGTTCTGCCGTTTCGGAGCCAACTCGGAACATACAAGCAAACAATCAAATAATCAAATAAACAAACATAGATTGATTTTTTTTCATATATAGATTTTATACCCAACACAATAGGATGAGACAATTTTGTTAAAATTTTCTATAGAAATAAAATTCATTTTTATAGGATATAGAGAAAATGCTGCAACCGAATGATACAACGCATGAATTTATGTATTTTTACGCACTGTGCACAAAGCTTTTCTGTCAATTCAGATTGATGGGTTTCAATATGGGTCGTTTCTTCAGAGGCAAGAACATAACAAACAAATTAAATTTTTTAATAGATTTAAACAGATATGACAATATTTAAAAATTTGTTGTTGTTAAAAAAAAAAACAATTTTTACTGTGTTTTTAGATTATTTTTAAATACTATAGACACTCTATATATGTCGTTTTGTGATAGCACCTTCAATATAACAAACATGCCAATTTCTGCCCCTTTAAAAACAACTGTACTGGTCTATCGTACGATGATGATGTTCGATTTCATGTTTTCCTCATGATTCTACGAATCTCCTTAACAGACCACTAAAGCAACATTGGTAACAAACTAACAATAACTCCAAAGGAGAAATGTAAACTACCACAGATCAATTGGGAAGGAAAAACTCGATGGAGTTTGGATTCTTAAAAGGCCTATGAACAAAACAAATGTCATGAGAATTGCACAGAGTTGTAAGGCAAGAAAAAAGATGAGAAGAGAACGTTAAAACCTCACATATCATTCACATGAGGCATTAGGAAGGCAACAAATCCCACACACATTGCCGATGTGGTCACAGTATTGTACAAAATTGGGGAATTTAAATAAATCATTTTTCCTTAAATTATTATAAATAATTATCAAAAACAGCCAAACTTACTGGAGGAAAGTGATATTCCTGTTTTCTGGGTCAATATAGAACTGAATTTTATGACGAAATAATGAGTAACCGGTTCGCACCGGTACATCATTGAAAAATGTAAGACCTTCCAAATGAAGTATGAATCGAGCTTAGTCGATTATCTGTTTTGGTTTTTGATTTGTAGCCATACAAATTGGTGTTTTGCTGAATAAATTATTGTATTATAATCCATTTGAATGTTGTTTTCACACTGAATGTGAAAAGAACAGTGATATATTTGTGATTGTTTGATAACCTGGTATTATCTTCATACCCTCCACCAAAGGATGGGTGCTAAATTTGTCATTCCGTTTGTAACACTTAAAAATATTGTTCTCAAACCCCCTAAAGTATATACATATATTTTCTGAGTCGTGGTGAAATTCGGAGTCGATCTAGAGATGTCCGTCCGTCCGTCTATTGAAATCTGGCACGAGTAGTTGTTATTGATGTAGGTCGGATGGTATTGCAAATGGATCATATCTGTCCTCATAGTTATATATAGCCTCCATATAGGTTAGGTTAAGGTTAGGTTAAAGTGGCAGCCCGATTAAGATTCAGGCTCACTTAGACTATTCAGTCCATTGTGATACCACATTAACTAAAAGTACCTATTACATATGGGCACTTCTAGTTTTAACCGTTGAACCTTCTCGATTATTTTCTTCTGTTGAACCAACCAGATTGTTCCAAAAACATTAGCAGACTGCTTAAGTTAACGTTTTACAGTAAACGTCCGCCAGTAATCTGAAACTATGTGCCCCTAAAATTTGCTTACGCCTTACACAAAATGCAGGACACTCACACAAGAGGTGTTTTATTGATTCCTTTTCCTCCGCATCATGACAGCTCATACAATAGTCATTATACTTCGCACCAATAGTTTTTGCAAAATCGCCTATCAGGCAGCGACCCGTTATAACAGATATCAGGAGTGATATCTGGCGTCTCGAGAACACTAGCATATCTAGTGTGCGGTTTAAGTTTAAATGGGGCCATATTTGCTTGGTGTCGTTACAACCCTTACAATTCTCCCATCGAACATTTGCCATCATGACAGCCTTCTCACGCAGTAAGAGCTTGCAGGTAGCCAGAGGCATACCAACAGATTCTAGTTCCCCTGGAATACGTAAGGTAGTACCTAGCTCATCTGCTTCACAGTTCCCCGGTATGTTCCTATGGCCAGGCACCCATATTAGGTGAATATTGTGCTGCTCAGCCATTTCATTGAGAGATTTGCGGCAGTCGATGGCCGTTTTCGAGTTGAGGAACACAGAGTCCAAGGATTTTATTGCAGGTTGACCGTCTGAGTATATATTAATGCCAATATTGCTTGGGGCATTACTTCTCAGCCAATTCACCACTTCTCTTATTGCTAATATTTCAGCCTGAAAAACACTACAGTGATCAGGTAATCTTTTCGCTATTCGAAGTTCCAGATCTTTAGAATATACTCCGAAACACACTTGGCCATCCAATTTGGAGCCATCAGTGTGGAAATCTATATATCTTTTATTCCCCGGGGTCCGTGTACACCACGCCTCACTGTTGGGAATTAGAGTCTCAAACTTTTTTACGAAAAGTGGACTCGCCATATAAGCCGATCCACAGATTTGGCTTAAGGGGGCTCCTGGAGATGCACATTTCATCATATACGGTATAAATTAGGCACGTGGTGTTAATCAGTGGCCTCTAAAAACTATGAAAAAATTGGTCCATATCGTTTTATAGCTATATACACACGCCAGATTTGATATCCAAAACTTCCTGGATGTTCAAATTTAATCCGATCCGAATGGAATTTTGTTCGTGGTGTTAATCGGTGACCTTTAACAACCATCCAAAAAATCGGTCCATACACTAATAGAACAATAAAACGGACACGTTCACAAAAAATCAAAACAGAATGTTCACGATTTCATTCACGGGCATCCACGATTTCATAATTTTTTTGTTTTTTGCCTTGAAAAGTCTTAAAATAATCGTTAGACGGTTGTTATGGCAACTCCGCCTATGGTCGAATGAGCTAAGGCGACTGTTAACGCGTATGGTGCAGACAACACCGGTTCGAGTAACGGTACCGGAAATCTTTTTTATACCCTCCATCATAGGATGGGGTATATTAACTGTGTCATTCCGTTTGTAACACATCGAAATATTGCTCGTGGTGAAATTCTGAGTCGATCTGAGCATGTCCGTCTACCCGTCTGTTGAAATCACGC
Source organism: Haematobia irritans (assembly GCF_050003625.1). NCBI lineage: Eukaryota > Metazoa > Arthropoda > Insecta > Diptera > Muscidae > Haematobia > Haematobia irritans. The sequence goes on from NC_134399.1 coordinate 146,668,835, forward strand.
TAACTTCCGAACTAAACAAAATATCGACTTGAAACTTGGCGCAAGTAGTTGTTATTGATGTAGGTCAGATGGTATTGCAAATGGGCCATATCGGTCCACTTTTACGTATAGCCCCCATATAAACGGACCCCCAAATTTGGCTTGCGATTGCTCTAAGAGAAGCAAATTTCATCCGATCCGGCTGAAATTTGGTACATGGTGTTGGTATATGGTCTCTAACAACCTTGCACAAATTGGTCAACATCGGTCCATAATTATATATAGTCCCCATATAAACCGATCCCCCGATTTGGCTTGCGGAGCCTCTAAGAGGAGCAAATTTCATCCGATCCGGCTGAAATTTGGTACATGGTGTTAGTATACGGTCTCTAAGAACCCTGCAAAAATTGATCCACATCGGTCCATAATTATATATAGCCCCCATATAAACCGATCCCCCGATTTGGCTTGCGGAGCCTCTAAGAGAAGCAAATTTCATCCGATCCGGCTGAAATTTAGTATATGGTGTTAGTTTATTTTCGAGAGTCACCGTGGTGCAATGGTTAGCATGCCCGCCTTGCATACACAAGGTCGTGGGTTCGATTCCTGCTTCGACCGAACACCAGAAAGTTTTTCAGCGGTGGATTATACCACCTCAGTAATGCTGGTGAAATTTCTGAGGGTTTCAAAGCTTCTCTAAGTGGTTTCACTGCACTGGAACGCCGTTCGGACTCGGCTATAAAAAGGAGGTCCCTTTGTCATTGAGCTTAACATGGAATCGGGCAGCACTCAGTGATAAGAGAGAAGTTCACCAATGTGGTATCACAATGGACTGAATAGTCTAAGTGAGCCTGATACATCGGGCTGCCACTTAAGCTAACCTAACCTAACCTAAACTAACCTAACCTAGTATATGGCCTCTAATGACCATGCAAAAATTGGTCCACATCGGTCCACAATTATATATAGCCCCCATATAAACAGATCACCAGATTTGACCTCCAGAGCCTCTTGGAAGACCAAAATTCATCTGATTCAGTTCAAATTTGGTACATGGTGTTAATATATGGCCTCAAACACCCATGCAAAAATTGGTCGAAATCGGCATTTAATTATATATAGGCCCCATATAAACCGATCCCCAGATTTGTCCCCCGGAGCCCCTTGGAAGAGCAAAATTCTTCCCATTCGGTTGATATTTGGTACGTGATGTTAGTATATGGTATACAACAACCATGCAGGAATTGGTTCCTATCAGTCCATAATTATATATAGCTCCCATATAAACTGATCCCCAAATTTGACCTCCGGTGCCTTTTGGAGAAGCAAAATTCATCCGATCTGGTTGAAATTTGGTACGCGGTGGTAGTATATGATATTTAAGAACCATGCCAAAAGTGGTCCATATCAGTCCATAATCATATATAGCCCCCATATATACCGATCCCGAGATTTGGTTTTGGAGCCTCTTGGAGGAGCAAATTTCATCCGAGTGAGTTGAAATTTGGTATATTGTGCTAGTATATGGTCGTTAACAACCATGCCTAACTAGGTCCATATCGGTCTATAGTTATATATATCCCTCAGATATATCGATTTCCAATCACACAAAAATTGGTCCATATCAAGTGCATAATTCTATATAGCCCCCATATAAGCGACCCCCGTATTTCAATTCTGGCTCTCTACGTACCGTGCAAAAAGTCCATATCGATTCGTAATTATTTGAAGACTTAACTATACATACCTTTTTTGTCTAATATATACCACGTATGGACTAACTCACAATTCAGAAAACGATGTTAAGAAGTTTTAAGATACCACAACCCAAGTAATTCGATTGTGGATGACAGTCTTTCGCAGAAGTTTCTACGCAATCCATGGTGGAGGGTACATAAGATTCGGCCTGGCCGAACTCACGGCCGTATATACTTGTTATATTGTTAATAAATTCGTACCCATTACGTTTTCAGATCATGAATTCTGGTTGTCATTTTGACAACGCATGGTGTCATTTAAACGTTGTCAGATTGACCCCGTCTGTTCTCCATAATTATTTATAGCCCCTATATAAGCAGATTCCCAGATTTTACTTTTTGACCTTCCTGGAAAAGCAAATTTCATCCGATCCGGTTAAAATTTGGTACGCGATGTCAGTATATGCTCTCAACTAATCATGTAAATATCGGTTCATAGTTAAATTTAGCCCCCATTATAAACCGACCCCCAAATTCAACTTCTGGGCCTCATGGAGGAATAAATTTCGTCCGATCCGATTGTAATTTGGCTCTCTAATCAGCGAAAAACCGATAGAGAACTGAGTTGACCTTTTTTTGTCTAACATAGACTCCATATGGACTAACTTACAATTTAAAAGACAACGTTAAGAAGGTTTAAGATACCTTGGCAAAGTCAAATGTTACCACAACCCTTGTAATTCGAATATGGCCAACAGTCATTAGTAGAATTTTCTAAGCAATCCATGGCGGAGCGTACATAAGATTCGGCCTGGCCGAACTTTTGGCCGTATTTACTTGTTAACTACTACGCCCAACCGTTTTGAAAACTTCAATTTATATTAAATTTGGAAAAGCGAGGTCCATTTTCCCTACTTATAGTCTTTTGAGGTGAAAGGTAATATATAAACGGCCCTACATGAGTTTGTCTTTTATTAGAAGTTTGGAAGTTATATTAAACTGATTTCTAATTAATGGTTTAAAAAAGAATTCAGATGGAATGAGTTCGTGTATCATGAAATTTCATCCCACACTGTAGGTAATGTCGTTCCAAAGCTCAAAGACGCTTTGGTTTTTAAACAAAAATTCTACAGCAAAAATTAAGAAAAAAAAAACAAACAAACAAACAAAACAGCAACATTCACGAATACATCTCAAAGCGCAAAATAAAGACTCCAGAGTAAAAACCTCGACATAAAGCTAAACTCCTTTTTGTCGGTCTTTTCGATTTGTGCATCATATGGGATCCTATTTTTTTTTCTACACAGCCTCTATTTTTCAAAGGTTTTGAGTGGTGGGTAAAAGACAAGAAGAAATGAAACAAAAGGCATGCTTAAGCTTCAATTTGTGATATCTGCGTGATTACATGTGTCTGTGGGTTTCAAGCAAGAGATGATGCTTCTTTCCCTCCGTCCATTTACCAAAGGAAGAAAAAGGCATTAGATCCCAATGGCGTTAAACCTACGGGATTCACTTGGTGGATTACCCACATGTGTGCGTATGTGTGCATTTCGGTGGTTGTCTTTATCAACGTGTGTGCGTTTCTGCTATATCATTGTGTTCGTTCGTATGTATTTGGCAAAGAAAATCGTGGTTTTGGTAACCAAAGAAAGACCAGAAAAAATTCTAAGGATTAAAAATGTTTGTCTAAATTTCAGGAGATGGGATTTAAAGTCATTTTCATTATTTTTGCTGTGTTAGCGCTATTTTTCCACCTCAAGAATATAATTCGGGTGAATTACTGAAAGTCGCTAAAGAATTGAATAGTTGTGTAGTAGGACCGGAAAAAGTTTTTTTTTTTTTAATCTATTGTAATCTTTATTCATGCTATGAAAATAAGAACTTTCGAAAATTTCAAAATTTAAGTTCACTGAAAATGATCATAGCAAATGAGAATTTAAAAAGTCCAAATAGTGTAGATACAGTCAAAAAAAGTGATAGAGGGTTCACTAAAGCCAATTTAACTTAATAGTTCATTTTTTCTTTAAATAGGTAAATGCGCCTATATTGAACTTCGTTTTGTACTAAAAACATTCTTGCAATTTTGAACTCCAATTATTTCCTTGAAACTACAAAATTTTCTTTAACAATTGAAAACTATTAATTATGTCTAATAAATTTTCTTGAATTTGTCGAAAAATATTTACTTTCTTTTGTGATATCGGCGTAATGTTTGCGAAATTTTCTAAAATTAACAAAAAATTTTCCCCTTCACGCTCACAAAAAATCGCTTCTGTAACATATACTCCCAAACATATTTTGCTTCAAGCATATATATTTTTGGGTATTGCCCAAACATTTATATGTTTGATCTCTTCCAATATATAATATGTTTGAAAGCATATTGGTCTAAACAATATATGTTTGGGTACTCTAAGTTCCAAACATTTTGCATTTTTGCATCCAAATTCAATAATGTTGTCTTCCAAAAAACAATATGTTATTATGTGAACATATAATATGTTTGGAAGCATTTTGCACCCAAAATTATTATATGCTTAAAAAAAATTCTCAAAATTTTATTTATTTATTTATATATTTACAATCATAATGAATTATGAAAATAAACAGGTAATATAGGTGCTAACAACATAGGTTTTCGACCTGAATGCTCAAAATTTTGTTTCTGCCCAATTGTATATTCCCCGACATCTTTCTCACTTCCACGAGATTTTTTAGTTCTTAGCACCTTTTTCTGTAATACAAACATTGTAGAAGAAATTATTCAATTTTATGATTTTTTATTTTTATTTTAATTTTACCTTTTGCCGGACGGGGATTCGAACAGCGGACCACACAGTTTGTAAGGATCAAAGAAGTAGCTGATCAATTGCCCAAGGAAAAATAAAATGTTAATTTTGTAATAACAAGCAACAACCACCAATTTAATTCAATATCGCTCCCTGTTAAATAGCGCTCCGAGCTACTAAACACATATATGTTTATAGGCTATTTCTAAATTAATATATGTTTGCATCCAAGCATATTATATTTACAAACATTTTATGTCCCAAACATAATATGTTCTAACATATTAACATATATGTCCCAAACATGTTATGCTAGTTTATGAACGTTATATGCTTGCACTCAAAAATATTGTGTTTAAAAATTTGTGTTCCAAACATATAATGTTTATAGCCAAACATATGAAAAACAGTCTTTTTCATCCGTGTTCATGAAGGTGGGTTCCCTGTTTTTTTGCAGTGTATATTAATAATGTCTCCCCTTTGGCAAATCTCGGGAAAATACGAATTTTTTGTGCCTTAATAATGTTTAGAGCAACTATGTCATTTCTAAAATTCAAATTGAAACAAATATATACGGCCGTAAGTTCGGCCAGGCCGAATCTTATGTACCCTCCACCATGGATTGCGTAGAAACTTCTACGAAAGACTGTCGTCCACAATGTAATTACTTAGATTGTAGTAATAACTTACCGATGGCAAGGAATCTTAAAACTTCTTAAAATCATTTTCTAAATTGTGAGTTAGTCCATACGTGGTATATGTTAGACAAAAAAGGTATATATAGAGAGCCAGAAAATATGGGGGTCGCTATATGGGTCCTATATACAATTATGAACTTGATATGGACCAATTTTTGTGTGATTGGTGATTGATTTATCTGAGGGCTATATTTAACTAAAGACCTATATCGACCTACACAGAAAAAAATATCACGAAAATTTTTCCAATTAAAATTTTAATTGAGTTTTAAAAAAATATTCAATTAAAAATTTAATTGATTCAACAAATTTTTTAATTGAAACAAAAATCAATCACAAAAATTAATAGCATCAATTAATTTTTTAATTGGATCAATTAATTGTTTAATTAACCTTCAATTAATTTTTTAATTGATACTATCATTTCTGTGATTGAAGACATTTCAATTAAAAAATTAATTGGATCAATTAATTTCGTGATTGAATCAGAAAAAAATTTGTTTGTGTGTAGTTAGGCATGGTTGTTAACGGTCATATACTAGCACAATGTACCAAATTTCAACTGACTCGGATGAAATTTGCTCCTCCAAGGGGCTCCAAAACCAAATCTCGGGATCGGTTTATATGGGGCTATATATAATTATGGACTGATATGAATACCTGCATGGTTCTTAGAGACCATATACTAACACTACGTACTAAATTTCAATCAGATTGAATGAATTTTGCTTCTCCAAAAGGCACCGGTGGTCAAATCTGGGGATCGGTTTATATGGGGGCTATATATAATTATAGACCGATATGGACCAATTCCTGCATGGTTGTTATAGACCATATACTAACATCACGTACCAAATTTCAACCGAATCGGATGAAATTTGCTCTTCCAAAGGACTCCGGAGGTCAAATCTGGGGATCGGTTTATATGGGGGCTATATATAATTATGGACCGATGTGTACCAATGTGGACCAATTTTTGCATGATTGTTAGATACCATATACTAACACCATGCACCAAATTTCAGCCGGATCGGATGAAATTTGCTTCTCTTAGAGGCTCCGCAAGCCAAATCTGGGGATCGGTTTATATGGGGGCTATATATAACTATGGACCGATGTGGACCAGTTTTTGCATAGTTATTAGAGACCATATACTTACACCATGTACCAAATTTCAGCCGGATCGAATGAAATTTGCTTCTCTTAGAGGATCCGAAAGCCAAATCTGGGGGTCCGTTTATATGGGGGCTATACGTAAAAGTGGTGCAATATGGCCCATTTGCAATACCATCCGACCTACATCAATAACAACTATTTGTGCAAAGTTTCAAGTCGATAGCTTGTGTCGTTCGGAAGTTAGCGTGATTTTAACAGACGGACGGACAGACATGCCTAGATCTACTCAGAATTTCACCAAGACCCAGAATATATATACTTTTTGGGGTCTTTGAGCAATATTTCGATGTATTACAAAAGGAATGACAAAGTTAATATACCCCCCATCCTATGGTGGAGGTTATAAAAATTTAGATGGCTGTTAATTTGCTTTTCAGAAAAACAAATTAAACTGTGGTGTAAATACTTGACACTTATGTTAAGGTTGTTTTTGAACATATTAATATTCTTGGACTCACACGAATATAGTACCTTAAAACAAAGTAATTTTTAAAGTGTTTTATGTTCTATATATTTCTAGAAGAGGACATAAGCTTTCCAGTAAGGTCCGAGGCTTTAAAATGTTTAAATAAATATAGAAAATAAAAATAAAAAAACATTGAAATATTTTAATTTCGATTTTTTTACACCCATCAACATTGATGGAGGGTATACTTTACCATGATGTTTCTAAAGCTTACAAATATCCAGTCTGAGATTCCCTAGAGTATCTTCTTGATCGTGGTGAAATTCTGAGTTGATCTAGCCATGCTGTCCCGTTCTTCCGTTTACATCACGTTAATTTCCAAACAAATTGAGTTATCTGCTTAAGATATCCGTTAGATAAAAAGTCAGAGACTAAACATATCTATAACCAACAACCGATATGGACCAAATCTCGAATGGTAGTTAGCGGGCATATACTGACATCGTACACAGAATTTCAACCAGATCGAATGAATTTTCTTGGGACCGGTTTAACTATGAGTCGATTTGAACCAATAGATACCAAAGCGCATACATCAACACCAAATATCAAATTTCAACTGGATCGGATGAATTGTGCTCCTTCAGGTCTCTGCTATGTGGCTAACATGTAATACAGCAAGGTACCAAACTGTCGAGAATAACATCAAATTTTACAATCAGTTTAGATTTGTTCGAATTTGATACATTTGGCACGAATTATGACCTTCAAACGGCCTACAAATACATCACACGAAACGGCTTGCGGTATTTCCGACCAAGCTGCTGACCTCTTTGACAAGTTATTCCGTTATTCTTGTATATCTTTTTTGCACTTTTTACAATTTTAATGGCTATTGTCCAAATCCATTGTCTAATATGTTCTGTATTTCTTCTTGGTGCAAACAGATCGAGCAGCAACACTTTACATCCCGTACTCCCGTTGCATATACAGATATTGTCCTTTATATAATAAATGTAAGTCCCAGCCTTCGCAGTCAAATCTAGTGAATCGGTTTATATGGGGTCCAATATGACATTTGTACTATCATCTGAACTACATCAATAACAAATGTTGTTGAAGTCGATAGCTAGTTTCGTTCGGAAGTTAACGTGATTTCAACAGACTGGCTAATGGACAACGCTAGGTCGACTTTAGGGAGTCGGAAACAAATATTTTGATGTGAATTTATGGTGGAGGTTATACAAATATTTAAGAAATTTTTATTATCATTTTTGATATAAAATTTGTGTAAATCGAGTAATTTTCCACTAATCGTACACTTTCATATGTAAATGAAAATCTTAAATTATGGTTAAATTTTACATTTGCACAAAACCTTAAACTGAGTCTCGACACACTTTTTTTAACCGAGCATTGTTGTGATGCCAATTGGTTTAACACCGCTAAACACGGTAAGCAATACTGACGGTGTTTTGGTTGTTGCATTGTTATTAACGCAAACGAACCACGGTTGCCACTCGAGCCAAAACTAATCTACCAAAATTGGGGAAAATTTTACCAAACATTTTTTGGGTTTTATTTGTATAGCAAATTTTGTCAAAATTTTATTTCTATAGACATTCTTGTCAACATTTTATTTCCATAGAAAATTTTGTTAAAATTTTATTTCTATAGCAAATTTTGTCAAAATTTTATTTCTATAGAAATTTTTGTCAAAACTTTATTTCTATAGAAAATTTTGTCAAAACTTTATTTCTATAGAAATTTTTGTCAAGATTTTATTTCTATAGAAAATTTTGTCAAAATTTTATTTCTATAGAAATCCTTGTCAAAATTTTTTTTCTATAGAAAATTTTGTTAAAATTTTATTTCTATAGAAAATTTTGTCAAAATTTTATTTCTATAGAAAATTTTGTCAAAATGTTATTTCTATAGAAAATTTTGTGAAAATTTTATTTCTATAGAAATTCTTCTCAAAATTTTTTTTTCTATAGAAAATTTTGTTAAAATTTTATTTCTATAGAAAATTTTGTCAAAATTTTATTTCTATAGAAAATTTTGTCAAAATGTTATTTCTATAGAAAATTTTGTGAAAATTTTATTTCTATAGAAAATTTTGTCAAAATTTTATATCTATAGAAAATTTTGTCAAAATTTTATTTCTATAGAAAATTTTGTCGAAATTTTGTTTCTATAGAAATTTTTGTCAAAATTTTATTTCTATAGAAATTTTTGTCAAGATTTTATTTATATAGAAAATTTTGCCAAAATTTTATTTCTGTAGAAATTTTTGTCAAAATTTTATTTCTATAGCAAATTTTGTCAAAATTTTATTTCTATAGAAATTCTTGTCAAAACTTTATTTCTATAGAAAATTTTGTCAAAATTTTATTTCTATAGAAATTTTTGTCAACATTTTATTTCTATAGCAAATTTTGTCAAAATTTTATTTCTATAGAAATTCTTGTCAAAACTTTATTTCTATAGAAAATTTTGTCAAAATTTTATTTCTATAGAAAATTTTGTTAACATTTTATTTCTATAGCAAATTTTGTCAAAATTTTATTTCTATAGAAATTTTTGTCAAGATTTTATTTCTATAGAAAATTTTGCCAAAAATTTATTTCTATAGAAATTTTTGTCAAAATTTTATTTCTATAGAAAATTTTGTCAACATTTTATTTCTATAGCAAATTTTGTCAAAATTTTATTTCTATAGCAATTCTTGTCAAAACTTTATTTCTATAGAAAATTTGGTTAAAATTTTATTTCTATAGAAAATTTTGTCAAAATTTTATTTCTATAGAAAATTTCGTCAAAATGTTATTTCTATAGAAAACTTTTTCAAAATTTTATTTTTATAGAAAATTTTGTCAAAATTTTATTTCTATAGAAAATTTTGTAAAAACTTTAGTTCTATAGAAAATTTTGTAAAAATTTTATTTCTATAGAAAATTTTGTCAAAGTTATGTTTCTATAGAAATTTTTGTCAAAATTTTATTTCTATAGAAAATTTTGCAAAAATTTTATTTCTATAGAAGATTTTGTAAAAATTTTATTTCTAGAGAAAATTTCGTCAAAATTTTATTTATATAGAACATTTTTATTTGTATAGAAAGTTTTGTCAAAATGTTATTTTTATAGAAAATTGTGCCAAATTTCATTTCTTTAGAAAAATTTGTCAAAATTTTATTTCTATAGAAAATTTTGTCAAAATTTTATCTATATAGAAAATTTTGTCAAAATTGTTGAACTGCGTTCCACAAACTTATATAATTTTCTTTAAATCTTTCAATGATTTCTATAGAAAATTTTGTTAACATTTTATTTCTATAACAAATTTTGTCAAAATTTTATTTCTATAGAAATTCTTGTCAAAACTTTATTTCTATAGAAAATTTTGTTAAAATTTTATTTCTATAGAAAATTTTGTCAAAATGTTATTTCTATAGAAAATTTTGTGAAGATTTTATTTCTATAGAAAATTTGTCAAAATTTTATATCCATAGAAAATTTTGTCAAAATTTTATTTCTATAGAAAATTTTGTCGAAATTTTGTTTCTATAGAAATTTTTGTCAAAATTTTATTTCTATAGAAAATGTTGTCAAAATTTTATTTCTATAGAAACTTTTGCCAAAACCTTATTTCTATAGAAATTTTTGTCAAGATTTTATTTATATAGAAAATTTTGCCAAAATTTTATTTCTATAGAAATTTTTGTCAAAATTTTATTTCTATAGAAAATTTTGTCAACATTTTATTTCTATAGAAAATTTTGTCAACATTTTATTTCTATAGAAAATTTTGTCAAAATTTTATTTCTATAGAAATTCTTGTCAAAACTTTATTTCTATAGAAAATTTGGTTAAAATTTTATTTCTATAGAAAATTTTGTCAAAATTTTATTTCTATAGAAAATTTCGTCAAAATGTTATTTCTATAGAAAACTTTTTCAGAATTTTATTTTTATAGAAAATTTTGTGAAAATTTTCTATAGATTTTGTAAAAACTTTATTTCTATAGAAAATTTTGTCAAAATTTTAGTTCTATATAAAAATTTTGTAAAAATTTTATTTCTATAGAAAATTTTGTCGAAATTATGTTTCTATAGAAATTTTTGTCAAAATTTTATTTCTATAGAAAATTTTGCAAAAATTTTATTTCTATAGAAGATTTTGTAAAAATTTTATTTCTACAGAAAATTTCGTCAAAATTTTATTTCTATAGAAAATTTTTATTTGTATAGAAAGTTTTGTCAAAATGTTATTTTTATAGAAAATTGTGCCAAATTTCATTTCTTTAGAAAAATTTGTCAAAATTTTATTTCTATAGAAAATTTTGTCAAAATTGTTGAACTGCGTTCCACAAACTTATATAATTTTCTTTAAATCTTTCAAATGAAGTGTTCTACGTGAATTCTAATCCAATATAACGAAGTTTTTATTATCGTAACATACTGAATTATTCGAATATATTATAAATAATTATTCTAAATTAGGCTATATCTATATGGCAACTATCTATCCATGAACATATCGATAAATCTTTCTCAAATCTAAGATGTTCTCCATATTTGAATTGTTGCTCTAATAGATAAATCAATTCCACTCAAATAATCATAACGCCTGCGTGCGAACCATATTACTTCATTTGTGCATTATAATCTGAAGCGGTAAGAAGCCATACCCTGTCAATAAAACTGCATTAAACTGAACCTGGATTACCTTTTTTTCTTTTATTTGTATATAATATAACTGCTATACTCTTGCGGAGATACACTTTAATACAATACTGTCCACTTATAGAATACCGCATTTGTTCAAAAATTTTATTTCTATAAAAAAAAAATTGTCAACATTTTCTTTCTATAGAAAATTAGAGTGCAGCCAACTACACTCAAATCGATGATTTGACTTTGGCAAAGGAAAAGTGTATATTTGTATAAGAAACCTCCCGAAAAAGGGGTTTAGTAAATTACCCTAATTTATTCTGATAATTGGTTGATAGTTTTGCTGCAAATAGAGGATGCTGATGACGAATGTGGTAATTCCAAAACGGCTGTCCATCCAACCATCTTGCAGTCATAGGGCTTTGCCTAAATAAATTTGGCAAATATAATTTTCCTCTGCTGGTTAAGGTACTCTTGTAGTTTAGTTAGCGCAATGGTTTTAAGCTGAGAGATGAACATCAAATATATAGAAAACTTTGTCAAAATTTTATTTCTATAGAAAATTTTGTCAAAATTTTATTTCTATAGAAAATTTTGTCAAAATTTTATTTCTATAGAAAATTTTCTCAAAATTTTATTTCTATAGAAAATTTTCTCAAAATTTTATTTCTATAGAAAATTTTCTCAAAATTTTATTTCTATAGAAAATTTTCTCAAAATTTTATTTCTATAGAAAATTTTCTCAAAATTTTATTTCTATATAAAATTTTGTCAAAATTTTATTTCTATAGAAAATATTGTTAAAATTGTATTTCTGTAGAAAATGTTGTCAAAATTTAATTTCTATACAAAAATTTTGTCAAAATTTAATTTCTATACAAAAATTTTGTCAACATTTAATTTCTATAGAAAATTTTGCCAAAAGTATATTTTTGCTCTTTGTAAAATCTACCAAAACATAAGGAATACTACCAATCTACCAAACAGTAAAAATTCTACCATTTTTGCTAGAATTCTACCAACTGTGGCAACCGTGAAAGGAAGGCATGGTAATTGTTTTCTTACTCACTGCCACCGATATTTCTGCGTAACACTGTAAAACGAAAAAAGTCACCGCTAAGTCTGGTATGAACGTTTTGGGTATTTTGGAATTTCATTAGTTTTTTTGGAAATTAAAATAATTTTCGATTAACTTAAAGATAGTATCGATATTGATTGTACTATTCTCCTTTTTCCTGAAGGTTTTAAATACGATTATATTAGCATGTCTTCTTTATCGGATTCCCCATTCCGCTTAGGAATTATGCTACTGTCGACAACTGAATGTCTGCGTAAAACTTTGTAGACGAAGTTCATCACTACTGAATCCTCTTAGTTGACACTCGAAATAAAGAAGAATACAATGCAGCTTCATGAAACATGCCACAAATGTGGATGTCGTCCCATATGAAAAAGATAAAAAAAGAGTTTTCAAAGAAGAGAAAATAAAAACTACGCATATTCTTCGAGATTTCAAAGCAAAACGCAATTGGCATGTACGAAGGATACGTTTTGTCCCCCTTCAATTTTACTTCTAGCTAAAACATTTCACTCTTCACCAGTTGGGTATTAGTTTCTTCATCATCGTTGTTCATGATTCAAAATCCATTGTTGTTGAGTAGTTAGTGTACCATAAGATCGTGGCATTGTAAAAAATCGTGAAAAACAACAACCAGACATAATAATACAAACGAAAAAGTGTTAGGAAAATAAGACAAAAAGTGGAGAAATCACGAAAGCTGTAGAGAACCAAAACAAAAAAAAAAGAATTTCTTATCGAACGTGCAACATTGAACGTCAAGTATTATAGTGTGAAGAATAAACACATGGTGTGCCAGGATAAGCGACGAATTCACTGGAATACTGCACACGTTGCAACATTAGTACTTAGTGTTAGAAATTAGCAAAAAATAACACAATGTGCATGTAACTTAAAATCTCTAGAATAATGGTGCAAGTGTTCCTTCCACCGGAACGAGTAACTTTTTTCTCTTTAGTCTTCGTAACAAAACCAAAATCATTGAACACTAGACATCAAGGAAATGATTTAAAGGGATACAAAACTCATAAGGTACATCGATTTTCTTTAACCGAAACTGATGGATGTATTATTTTTTTTTTATTTGCAAGGGGTGGTAATAGCAGAATAAAAATTCGGAAAAGCAGTTTTTGATATTTTTACCCTCTTGATCGGCTGTCTTTAGGGGAATCTTTCAAAACCTAAGTTCTCTGATTTGCTTAACATTTGCTCATACCCACGACCATATGATGATGATGATAGGGGTATAGTAAGTTCGCCATTTCGTTTGCAGCACATAGAATTCCAGATTTCTGACTATATAGAGTATATATATATTCTTGATCAAGAAGGAGTTCTAAGACGCTTTAATCATGTCAGTCTGTTTGTCTCTTGTAATCCCTCTCAGACTAGACGCAAAGAAAGTTAACCATCCAGAGCACAAAAGTCAATTTAACTCTATTTTAGTTCATGGACTAGTTATATTTTGAAGAAGGTTCCTTGTCTTTAATAATTATACCCTACGATACACTGTGAAACAGTGCATATGTTTGCAACATCCAGAAGGAGACGAGATATACAGGGTCGCCCCTGCGTCAACCTAGCCATGTCCGTTGTCTGAGGACACATATTTGTGATCAAAGTCTAAGTTTTGCGTCAGAATACAACCTTATTGCTTTTCAAACAAATCGATTCAGAATTCAGAATATATATCAATGGCCGATATGAACTTATTTGGATCCACGAATCATAGTTTTATCTTGATTTACTTTAAATTTTGCATAAGGAATACAATTTATAGTGTGCTAGGTTAGTTTAGGTTAGGTGGCAGCCCGATGTATCAGGCTCACTTAGACTATTCAGTCCATTGTGATACCACATTGGTGAACTTCTCTCTTATCACTGAGTGCTGCCCGATTCCATGTTAAGCTCGATTTCAGGGGACCTCCTTTTTATAGCCGAGTCCGAACGGCGTTCCACATTGCAGTGAAACCACTTAGAGAAGCTTTGAAGCCCTCAGAAATGTCACCAGCATTACTGAGGTGGGATAATCCACCGCTGAAAAACTTTTTGGTGTTCGGTCGAAGCAGGAATCGAACCCACGACCTTGTGTATGCAAGGCGGGCATGCTAACCATTGACCACGGTGGCTCCCTATAGTGTGCAAATGTGCCTAGTTTGGTTGAAATTGGCTCAGATTTATATATAGCTCCCATATATATCTTTCGCCCGATTTAGACTCATATGACCACCGTATAGTCAATAAAGAAATGTCAATTTCCTAATTATTCTATTTTTACAAGTTTATTAGTTCAGTATGTAAAGAAGAAGTTATTTCTATTAATTTTGAGGCATTCGAACGGTATGTTACCTACAGTCTATACTATGATACAGAGGGTTAAGAAAACACATTTTGAAGTTGAATAGTAAAAATTTAATATAGTAGTATATAATGTCGAATATCTTTCCGGAATCTTCTGAATATATTTAGAATACGTGTAAAAAAACTTTTTGGTGTCCGGTCGAAGCAAGGATTGAACCCACGACCCTTGGTATGCAAGGCCGGGAGGTTAACCATGGCTCCACGGTGACTAACTAAATGTACATTTATGTTTCCTTAATCGGCTCGTGGGCGCCGAAAACTATGCTATATAAGTATAACTATTTTACGGTATGCGTTGCTTGTGCGTTGATAGCGATAGTTGTCTGTTAATTACAATAACAGCTACGTAGACCAGTGGATATTGTGGTTGTTTACAAACTCTTTGGTCCGCTGTTCGATTTTCCGTCCAGGCGAAAGGTAAAATTAAACACGTATATACGGCCGTAAGTTCGGCCAGGCCGAATCTTATGTACCCTCCACCATGGATTGCGTAGAAACTTCTACGTAAGACTGTCATCCATAATCGAATTACTTGGGTTGTGGTATCTTAAAACTTCTTAACATCGTTTTCTAAATTGTGAGTTAGTCCATACGTGGTATATATTAGACAAAAAAGTTATGTATAGATAAGTCTACAAATAATTATGAATCGACATGGACTTTTGCACGGTGCGTAGAGAGCCAGAATTGAAATATGGGGGTCGCTTATATGGGGGCAACAATTATGAACTTGATATGGACCAATTTTTGTGTGATTGGGGATCGATTTATCTGAGGGCTATATATAACTATAGACCGATATAGACCTAGTAAGGCATGGTTTTTAACGGCCATATACTAGCACAATGTACCAACTTTCAACTGACTCGGATGAAATTTGCTCCTCCAAGAGGCTCCAAAAACAAATCTCAGATCGGTTTATATAGGGGCTATATATGATTATGGACTGATATGGACCACTTTTAGCATGGTTGTTAAATATCATATACTAACACCACGTACCAAATTTCAACCAGATCGGATGAATTTTGCTTCTCCATAAGGCACCGGAGGTCAAATCTGGGGATCGGTTTATATGGGAGCTATATATAATTATGGACTGATATGAACCAATTCCTGCATGGTTGTTGGATACAATATATTAACATCACGTACCAAATTTCAACCGAATCGGATGAATTTTGCTCTTCCAAGGGGCTCCGCAGGTCATATCATTTATATGGAGCCTATATTTAATTATGGACCGATTTCGACCAATTTTTGCATGGGTTGTTGAGGCCATATACTAACACCACGTACCGAATGTGAACTGAATAAGATGAATTTTGGTTTTCCAAGAGGCTCCGGAGGTCAAATCTGGTGATCGGTTTATATGGCGGCTATATATAATTATGGACCGATGTTGACCAATTTTTGCGTGGTCATTAGAGACTATATACTTACACCATGTACCAAATTTCAGTCGGATCGGATGAAATTTGCTTCTCTTAGAGACCTCGCAAGCCACATTTTGGGGTCCGTTTATATGGGGGCTATACGTAAAAGTGGACCGATATGGCCCATATGCAATACCACTCGACCTACATCAATAACAACTACTAGTGCCAAGTTTCAAGTATATATATATATATATATATATATATATATATATATATATATATATATATATATATATATATATATATATATATATATATATATATATATATATATATATATATA